>NW_010125751.1:12571-20399 GCF_000699245.1 Pterocles gutturalis | reverse complement strand
CTTTGTCTGATTTACCTGGAAGTTAGCAAAAAAAAAAAAGGGGGGGGGGGAGACAAGAAAACCGGTATTTTTAACACTCATTTAAATACTTCTTGCCTCATATTGCATTTACTCTTCATTCCCTCTAACCACTATGAGAATATGATTTCTCAAATGGCATTTCTCAGCATAATGATCACATTATGTCTTACCTGATGGCATATGTAGAAGCTGTACACATTAGGAATAATACTAACACCATGATGACTCCAGTCAGACCTGGAACTAAAACAGATATAAGATATCTTACATTTGAACTGCGAAGAGGTATACATGTCTCCTATAACCTTTCAAGAAAGTGGAAGCTATTAGACATGTAAATCATGTTTCAGTCAAACGCTTGTATGCAATTATCTCTTGAAGACGATTCAGGTATCAAACTAGATAGCCAGAAGAGCTGTTGTGTCACTTCCCACCTTCCCAGAGAAAACTGCTCTTTTCCTTGTATTTCACCACGCATCACTGATTTCCTGTTAGTCTTTGTTCCTGCAATCTTTTGCTTGTGACATTTGTCTCTAACCAGGTAACCGAGAACACATCCTGTCTATTTTTTTTATTTGTAAGACTGACTGTACAAATTTCTATATGTCTTTTTTATTCCAAACCCTAAACTCTGTTGAACATGACAATTAAAAACCTGGTCAGGGACAGAATTTCAAGCAAATCCATTTCTATGCAAGCTGTCACTACAATTGTTTGCCAACCCATTTCATCCTGGAATGAGAAAAAGCCTGAAATTACTCTCCATGGCATTGTATCATGCTTGAAATTGTTGCCCATAGAGCAAGGTCTGTGAGAGTGATCTACAGCCAACATTTGAGAAGGAAAGGTTAAAAACATTAAGGATTGGACTCATCTGCTCAAATAAAAACTCATATCAGAAATGTCTATCCTCAGCTCTTTTTTAAGTCAAAGGACAGAAACAAGTATTTCTACAGGTTGATTGATCTCTTCCTAAAGTAGAATCCTGCCCATGAAGTACAGTAAACCATCAGCCTGAAGACAGACAGAAAAATGCCAGACAAAGTTACCACTTTTTCTGAGCACCTTATCTTCAAAATTGCCATGCCAGGAATTAGGAATCTGAATTAAGAAGCCAAAATCCATGAAGCATTACATCAAAGCCTTTTACTTCTCGAAGAATGGTGGGTTTTAAACACAGTCTCTGGTCACCCTAAAAGCCACATGTTTGGGTTTAAACAAAGTCAGGAAGGCTATCACCAAGCACAAACCTAAATAAGTAGTGGTTTAGTGTCAGAATATAAGCATCTCAACCAGATTTCATGGATGTAAATGGCAAAACCACAAATTTTAATGGTCCAAGATGTTTTACACGACCGTATCTTAATTATAAGAACGAGCTAATTTTTAAAATAATTTATTCTGATTTTAGATACTTTAGCAATAAAGACAGAATTTCAAATCTTGTATTTTTATAACCTCCTCAACATCCACTTCTTTAAAAGTCTGATACCCAAAATCTGGTACATCCCAAATCACTACTCAGTTTTACAAACTGTAGGAAAAATCCTGGTCCTACAGTCAATGGAAGTTTTGTCATGGACTGCATAAGAAACATAATTTCGCCCCTTCATGATTAAAATCAGTTGCAATAAAAAAACTGTGCATTCTTTCTGTTGCCTCCTTCTTCATTTCTTCTTTCTTAATCTAATTTGATATGCAGTGTGCAATCAGTCTCCCCTCTGACACAAATACTTCCAATTCAGTTCTCATACAGCACTTGATCCAGCTTTCTACATTGTCACTCAAGCCACAGATCACCTTTTACATCTAGTTTTTCAGTTCTCTTCTCCATCAAACTGCAAACATGAAATCACTCACAATCTTGCCCCAATTCCCAAGCGCATTTTTAGTGTTTCCTCTCCTCCCTGTCTCCATCTCTCTTTTCCTCCACTAACTACAATCTTGAATACTTGTTCCTCACAGAGCTAGACTCACACCCTTCAGCAAGGAGGTTCTTTCCTGGACTGATTAGAAAAGTCATCACACTGTAAATCCTTCCAACTCCATACTCCTTCTCTTCACTGTGTTTGGAAAAAGAAAAAAAAAAGGCACAAAGGCACTAAATGTAGTTCTGAACTGTTTGTGAAGAGACCATTTTTTTGCATATTTGTACAGCTCCCAGTGCAGTCTGGGCACTCCCACAGCACAAACAATAACTGTTAATTACCTGTTGTTAGTATGGGAAGTGATCTCAGTGATTTTAAATTTAAGATTACCTGGAATCACTGCTTTTTGCAACAATGTGTTCCAACTTTTGAAAACACAATCTATTCCTGGCTGTCAGAGGGTAGGAGGAATTCCACCTTGCAGGTCCTCTGCTCAACTGGAGAGGTCGCAAGGTGTTCCCAGAAGCTGTGACATTATCTGATGGGGCCTCTACAACACTCATTCTTCACCGCAAGTCCTTTTCCCTCCCTTATCCTAGATATTAAATACAACACTACCTGAGTGTTCCAATTCTCCCTCCCCATCTTTAACTCCTCCTCTGAGTTACCTCCTTTCAAAGCTCCACCACCGATTCACTAACTACACCAGTTACCCAACCTATTTCCAGTTAGCCATTAACTTGTACCTCCATTTCCGTAATTTCACTTTCTCACTTCCTCTGTTCTCAACTGACCTAAACCTTGCTTAGGGTTTTTTGCAAGCCCTTTCCCACAGGCTGTCAATTCTAGTAAAGGCATTGGGATCGACAGGTCTAGAACCTCATTTATTGCTGTCCACACCAATTCCTTTGCACCTTGCCCTGAACACTACCAAGCTGGTATCTTGGCACTGATCTAAATAAGAGCGAAAAAGAGATGACCTCAGAAAGGGCCTTTACCTGCTTGTGAAGCACTGCAGCTCAGCCTTCTGCCTACCCCTCCATACCCAAACATCGCTCCCTTCTCAATTTCCACACCAAAAATGT
The DNA here is from genome assembly GCF_000699245.1 of Pterocles gutturalis. Taxonomy (NCBI): domain Eukaryota; kingdom Metazoa; phylum Chordata; class Aves; order Pterocliformes; family Pteroclidae; genus Pterocles; species Pterocles gutturalis. The sequence goes on along the minus strand of NW_010125751.1, from coordinate 17,425 downwards.
CTTTGCTTATTTATTCTTTATGAGTGCTGAAGCCTGATCCCCATGTAACAGCTTAGACTGCTCTGAAGTCAAACCGACCCTTAAATAAACCAGCTGAAGCAAAAAGAGCCTGCTTTTTTGTTATGTTTCTTTTTCTAGAAATTGGATCATTTAGGAACTTGGTTTTAATATTATGCAGCATCTCTGTTTGAAACTGATGATTTTCCACTGACTCATCTGTACAACAGCAGCTTTGAAGATGCTGCTCATCCTATTACAGGGCTTATGTAACTCCTCCCTCCTGACGACTGGATAAGCAAACCCAGGTTATATTTGTGTTATACAAATAACACATCTCAACCTAGCCGAGATATAACAAATGGAGCATGCAAACACAGGATCAAAATGTTTTCTCTGGAGAATGATGATGAGAAGCAGCAAACTTTCTCATTCAGTTTTGCAACAGACTTACCAGTAGCAAAAAGCAGTTTCCTTGGGTCCTGAAAAACAGACAGGCCAAAAAAATAAACATACATTATTTTATATCCATACGAATAATGTAATAATAATAAGTACTTCATAAAGCTCACGCACTCGATGGCATAAGCAATCCCTAAACCTGGATCCAGGAATGAATTTGGTATTTGGTAGCAGTTTACACTGACTCCGATCCAACAAACTAAAACCTTGGGCTTTGCATTCCCCCAGTGAGGACAGTTCTGATCCGTCATGAAAAATTAGGATGTTAAAATTTTACAAATAATTATTTTTGAGAGCCTAACTTTACTCAGTTACTTCATACCTCTGGGAGGACAGAGAGGGGCAGAAGAGAGAGAGATTTTGAATTTAAATGCAAGACCATCAGCGAGCATTTTACTGCCAGTTACATCACCAGGAGATTTGCAGTGGACTCCAGTGAAGCCAGGCTGAACACAAAGGAGCTGACAATACGAGGCCAGATGTTCCTGTGTCCTTCACCACACGTGAAAGGAAGAGGAGATACGTCAACCTCACAGGAAACTGCCTCACTCCCCCTGAGTCCTACACCTTGTGAGATCTTTGTCTTCACTGTGGAGAAAAACTTTCTTTTTTAACTTGCAGTAAAATGCAGTGAGGGGAGGTGAGCAGCTTTCATACAGGTCAGGAAAAATTAAGCGTCCCTCTCCCTGGCCTTGTTTGCATCCAAACGTGCACACCCACGTACAGAAGATGACAGCAGCATCCCGGCTGCCCACCACAGTTAAAAAACCTGTTTAAGTGGAATTCAAGCACAAAGGTTCAAGAGCTAACAGAGTACCTAAAATCCATGAGGTTTTGATCCTAGAGGTACTAAAAACTTGCTATTATCTCCATTTTCTATTGCAAAATTCCTAAGGCTGCTTAGTACAGGCTGCCATGTACACCCTGGCATGTTCTCGCCCGAGGCAAAGCTCCCGCTAATGTTCCTGATGAGGCTACGTCTTACTGGACCACTCCTAACACAGCAGACACTTGAGTTCAATCCAGAACCTCAGCACAATAGTTGGTGTTGGCATGTCTGTCTGCCATGGAATAGCTCGGTGATTAGATCATTCACCCAGGGAGTGAAGACCTTGGTTGTTGGTCCTCATGAGCCTGGGCTGAGTCAAGCTCTCCTTTTCCAGGAAAGGATGCAGCTGGGATAGGGTCATTCTAAATCTTTCCTGATGAAGCTGGTAGAAAAGAAATACAGACTTGAGACTAGAATGAATATAAACAAGAGAGAACTTGATTGTGGCCCAAAGAAGAGAGTCTGGAATCTGGTCTTACTCCTAAAATCGGCAAACACGTCTCCCGCGCCAAATGCATAAGCAAGCACTTGGAGGAGGGACTAGGACTGTGGTATGTCTTTGAGAGACCTGCACCACAGTCAGAGAATTCACGCGAACAAAGTATTTCGTAAGTAGAAATCAGCTTCCAGCCCAGCTGCCGTTCATGCAGGTAACTAATTTCACTCTTAGCATACATACTACAGTGCCCACTGTAGTTTAAAAATGCAGAATCAGGCTCAAAATTCACTATCCTCAAATCCTCAGTATATGTCACATAGCCCTATATTCTAAATATTGCAGATGCAGAATGTATTTTCCCAAAACAGCCGCAGAAGTGTCTCAATCAAGCCCACCCAAGGAACAGTGAGAAGCAGAAGAAGAACAGAATAGACAATTTCAGTTGGAAGGGATGTACAATGATCACCTAACCCAATTGCCTGACCAATTCAGGGCTGACCAAAAGTTAAAGCATGTTGTAGAGAAGCAGGAGAACAGGGCACTAGGTGAAAGAATTTGATGACGGCATTCTCCCCTTCATAATCCAATAGATCTGAATCCTGCTGACTTAAAGTGCTTCTTACATGCTTTGACCAGAGAAAGAAATAAAATCCACAGCAATCCTCATGATGGTGCATTTTCGATGCACAAAATCGACAGCACTGTTGATCCATTGGATGGATCACACAGTGGCACTGGATATACAAATCATCATATATTTAAATCATATACTTAAAAGCAAAATACAAAAGGACAGCTGCCTCACCTCACCACGATAGTTCGCTGCATTCAGTGACAGAAAGTCTTCGTTGTAGTTCTCAGAGAAGTTAAGAGCGTTCACCAGATGAGCAGCAACATGTAAGACTGAAAAAAAAAACAGAGTAAAGCTGAGATACATTAAGAAGAGGTAGATGTTCCCCCAAAGTAAAGTTGCTACCCAGAGCCAAGCTATAATCACATCACCTGCATGAGATGCATCAGGGACTAAGGAATTATTTTTCTAAAGTAAATCAGGTTACAGATACACATGGTAGAAAGCTGTATCTATTTTAAGATTTTTTTTTAACCCTACAGCAATCATTTCCATACTGAAATGCTTCAGCTGGGAGACAACACTCAAAGGTGTTCACCCAGGAATATTTCTTCTTCACCGAATTGGGTATTTGTCTCCTCTGCTCCCTCTTCTGCAGATAAGCCGGTGGCACCCTGCTTCTTCGCTCACATTCCTTAGCCACAATTATATGTGACCCTCCACTTTTAAGGGAAGATTTTTACCTGATCTCACATACCTGTCCTTTTAGAAACTGGAATTTTAAGGAAAGGCTCAGCATTAGAATGTAAGCCCATATATTTAAAGGAAAAATAAACCAAAGCCCACACTCATCTGAGAAAGCATTCACAATTTAAGGCAGGGAAGCACAGAGCAAGACTACCCCCAAATGTACTGTACAAGAAAAACCACAAAGCGCTGCTTCAATGTGTTTCGCAAACAAGCTGCTGCTCAGCACAGTTAAGATCTCACCTGAAAAGATGCATATTGTAACACCGCATGTCACATGGAAAGTTTTGCTTTTATCCAGCAGCCTTCTGGTTTTCCTGCTGGCAACCTAATAAGAGAAGAATTCAAGCAATCTCTCTTCTAAAACAAAGCAAATAAAAAAATACTAACAGCAAATGAGGTGATATATAATAGCAACATCAGCTTTTACTAGGTTTAACACCCTCGCAAGCACGGTATCTAAATTTAAAAACTACAGGAGTACGGTCAATGAGCCAATTTTGAGGTCTTAATGAAGAAATTACCTGTGTTACATAGATGTCAAGAGCACACAAAAGTAATATACCTTCTGGCCTTAAAAATCCAGCACTAATTGTTGTAGGCATCACTGACTCTTTAGTGAGCAGGATCAGAGGGAAAGGTATATCTGCACACATATGTGCATCTATAGGCATCAAATCTTACAGGCACTGTCTTACAATGAACAGAACTCACAGGTTGAATTTGCAACCATCTAGAAAACACAGATATTCCTCAAAAGCACTACTTATATTTCTGCAAAGCAACTGCCAAATCACAAACAAGCTAAACTACAGTTGACTGAATACTGGTACAGAAAACAAACCCTCTTAGTGTTGCCAGAACTTTTTTTTCTCCCATGGTAACGAGTATATTCCATTGGGTATTTTTATTTAAAGTTCTATCATCTCCAGTAGGACACTTCTGATCATGCAGAGACAAATTTTTGCTCTGATGAATTCTACCATGAAGCAGCAGAAGGGACAGAAGTCTTTCATAGTAGAGTTGGGAAAGAAGGAGGGGAATTCATCTGGTTACAGCTTCACAGCAACTCCCTGTCCTTCAACAAGGTGTTGACGAAACCTCACAACAAATCCAATCAAACCAGCAATGCCAGCCAAGGCATTGTCTTCAAAGGAGTCATGAATCTCGCCTGAATGTCTGATACTTGCACCATGCAGGCACATACTGTATCATAAACAGGGATACAACAGATTTTTTTCCTATTATTTTTAGCCTAAAGATAGACCAGGGCCCTCTTCTTCTCAACTGCTGCATTTTGAGGATGGTACTTACCTTCTGAGAGCCTCGCAGGAAGGCCAAGAGAACACGGCACATTGGCAGAAGGACCAGGCAGCAGTTGAGATTAAGCACAGATGCTGAAGCTCTGCTAATACACAATCCTAGCTGAACAAATATAGCAAGAGTTAGATTACAGGGAGAAAAGATGCTCTCATGGTTCAAGTGTCAGTATTCAACCTCCTCCTCTTTGCTGTGAAACTGAATGGTTCCTGTGCTCTCTTGACTCGTCAGAACAGTGGAGTTCCTTGATGTTTTACATGTACTGGAAAAACCACTGCACACACAGCATGCTGTCCTGTTCTCTGAGGGAAACAGCTCTCAGCTTTGCATCAAAAAAAAAAAATATTCGAAACTAATTTTGTCAGCAATAATGTCAGCAAATGACAACCTGCTACTGAAAGAATCAATATCTTCACCAGTGCTCAAAGCCAACGGAACAAATCATATCGGAGACAATAAGCATCCACCAAGAAATTACCTGAAAGGTTC
>NW_010125751.1:9174-12540 GCF_000699245.1 Pterocles gutturalis | reverse complement strand
CAGACAAATAAGAAAGAGGGATAAATACTATGAAGACACTTGACACCCACTTAAATGTAATGATTTTCTGGTAAACAAGTCAGAAAAAGATGTAAAAAAAAAAATATTGACTCAATTAAACTGACATGGTAATATCATTTCAAGGACTGTTATGGAATTGTCACTGAGCTCCTCATCCATTCACACTATGCAGTGTCATATTTGGACCTACAGAAAGTACGTTTTCCTCTTTTTAACTACCCAATAGCTGGGAACTGTAATGAATCTAATTTCACTAATGCTTTCACTGGTATATTTGGAACTTACAGAATTAGAACAAAAACACTTGTCAAATAAATGAACAAAGCACACATTAATGTCATAACCCTGTATTTTTTAACCTTATTATAGTCTCTCATTCACTTATGATTTTTTAAGAAGTTAGCAAAATGCCATTGTTCTGCTAGTTATTAGGTTGAATTACCATTTTACTAGCTTACATAAAAGATGCTTTTAGACTGTCAACAGACTTCTGGAAGGATATTCCTTACAATGTTCTCTAAACCCCAAGTTTTTCAACTCCTGAGGAAATTAATAAAAAACTATTATAATATTATAAGAGAACTCAAATACTGCAGAGGTATGTGAATGATTTGAATACGTACAAATTATCTAATAAAAATTACTAAAGAGTTATTACTTTTTCAAAATGAAACTTTATGTCAAAGAAAGAACATTATTTCTCAAAAAAAATTTAATCAATGAAACATTTATTGTATTCATATCTTTCTTATCAAGAAGAAGAAGCAAAACTGGTGAGAAATAAAGAGGTTTCATTTATTTGGAAATACTTTTTTTTTTTTTTACAAAAAATTATTTTAAAAGCTTTATAATTTCAAAATTTGTAATTGCTATTTTTTTTTACAGACTTACCTCTGCATCACAGAAATGGTTGAATATATAAACTAGCAAAAATAAACAAAATAACTGGACTTCAGCATGTCTAGCAAGATCACAAGCACATTGACCAAACAGGAGCTTCTCAGTACCATAAAACACCAAACTCTCACAGTAAGACCCATGTACCCCACCTTCTCTGCATTACATCTGAGCGCAAAAACAGTAGGCAAACAGAAGGCAAAGGTGTTTAATCCACCTGAAGCATCAAGCTCCCCACCTAAATCCCATTTATCTTCTCGCTGATTTACATTATTTCATAGAATCATAGAATGGTTTGGGTTGGAAAGGACCTTAAAGAGGTCCAACCCCCTGCCATGGACAGGGACACCTCCCACTAGCCCAGGTTGCTCAAAGCCTCATCCAGCCTGGCCTTGAACACCTCCAGGGATGGGGCAGACTATTTAGTCACCTAATTATTCAGTTAGATCTGAGCGCTATGGACCTCCTCACCAGACATTACCAGCTTCCACAGAACAAAGCAGTCATAAGGGCACCTTCTCTCAACAGTTGCCCAGGAGAAGTACAAGCAATTAAACCACAAAATGTGCTCTACCTTCTTCTCTGCCATGTAAACATTGGATCCCTGGCAAATGTCCCAGGAGCGGATCTCACAAAATTTACACTGAGAGGGACAGTAGGTTAGAGGCGTCTCTAAGATACTGAATTATAGAAAATAAGACTAGAGTGAAACACATCACTCAGTTCTTTCCCACTCTCCAGACCTCCCCCACTATTTCTTCCAAAGACCGTTAGTCTTTTTTTTTTCCTTACATCAAACCTCCCTTGATTCTATTTCAGCTGTTACATCACACTCTGTTCACATGCAAAATGTGAGATTATTCTTGATAATTTTCCTTCACAATTCATGTTCCTCAAAGTTTAGATCATCATTTCCTCTCCTCTCTGGGCTCTCCCAACTGCTCCAGAGCCCAAGTGCGGTAACTACAAGTGAGCACCAGCTACAATGGCGACAACCTCAGCAACTGAATGCTGATGTCACTTTTCACTCCAAAGTATGATTAAAAAAAAAAAATGTTAACAACCGCAACAAATATTTCTCTGTCCTCACCCACAGTACCTTAAAGTGATTTAGGAAAATCATAAATATTTTTTTACTCTCAGATAAAGTGGCAATACCCTTGAAATGATTGGACTTAATGGCAAGTAAATTGTCTCTGTAATGTGCCATTTGCATATACAAGACTGTGTCTATTTTCATTAATTATTATACCTCTAAAGGGAAGCGAAAAATGAGCTATATACCTCATAAAAGCAATAACTTCATAAACACGGTCATTAAACACACATAAGCATTTTTACTAGAGCTTGCTAATGTGCTAGAGTATTTAAGCGACTAAATGTGCACAACTTGAAAAACATGACAATTATTTAGAGCTAACGTATGCAAAACCCAGAAGTAAGCTGAAGCATTTTTGTAGCTCTTGACAAACACTCAAAAGCTGCAAAAAGTTCAATATAATTAATAAGTAAAGTAATTCAAAAATTATAATAATTTCTATTATATGACCTATATGATACATCATTAGTTTCCCAAGAATTTATGTCTTCTTTGAGTTTAAACATAAACCAACCATGACATCTGTTATCCAATACTTCCTATCCTATTCTTCTTACAAAACTCAACAAAACAGGCTAGTTTAGAATAGTCTAGTATAGAGTTAATTCTACACTGTATAGCATTAATTAACTTAAATAATTTATTGCAAGAAATAAGTAAAATGCCAAACAATTTAACTGGTGTAAAAAACATTAATCAGCCACGATAAGCAGAAAAAGCTACCCTACTAACTTTTTTTTTAACTCTGTGTCCTTCCATGCCATTATTTAACAAATAGCAAATATTCATTCATAATGCAATTACTATGGAAGAATGCCCTTATGTTAATTCTCATTCAACATTACCAGCATCTGTACAAAGGAAAGAAAAAAAAAAAAAAAAAAGAGCAGGAAGTGACTTCTTCAAATGTGCAGCTCACTTCTAGGAAAGCGTGATTCAAATATTTTCACCAATGGTTCCTTTAAGGTTTTATTCTGAAGAAATAAAGTTGGGCAATGTTTGCTGCAATAAAGCCATGAGCAATTTCATAGAATGGTTTCAGTTGGAAGGGACCTTGAAGATCATCTAGTTCCAACCCCTCTGCCATGGGTGGGGACACCTCCCACTAGCCCAGGTTGCTCAAAGCCTCATCCAGCCTGGCCTTGAACCCCTCCAGGGATGGGGCATCCACAGCTTCTCTGGGCAACCTGGGCCAGGGCCTCACCACCCTCACAATAAAAATTTTCCTCCTTATATCTAATCTAAATCTAAATTATTTCAACTTAAAACCGTTACCCCTTGTCCTATCACTATATGCCCTTGTAAAGAGTCCCTCCCCATCTCTCCTGTAGGCCCAGGAGAACCCTTAG
>NW_010125751.1:0-9156 GCF_000699245.1 Pterocles gutturalis | reverse complement strand
CCCCTTCAGCCCCTCCCTTGCTGCCAGCTGAGCTGGAGTCCAGGGAAACCTTTAGCAGCTGCTTACAAGGAGCCATTACTGTGGCCCCTCCCTGCTACCAGACAAAACCCCCCACACAAAACCATAACAGCCCCCTTCAGATACTGGAAGGCCCACCATAAGCTCTCCCTGGAGCCTTCTTTTCTCCAGGCTGAACAACCCCAACTCTCTCAGCCTGTCCTCATAGGAGAGGTGCTCCAGGCCTCTGATCATCTTTGTATCCCTCCTCTGGACCCACTCCAACAGCAAAACATTCTTTTTATGTTGGAAGTCCCACAGCTGGATGCCGTACCCCAGGTGGGGTCTTACGAGAGCAGAGTAGAGGGGGAGAATCACCTCCTTCGACCTGCTGCTAATGCTTCTTTTGATGCAGCCCAGGACACGGTTGGCTTTCTGGGCTGCAAGCGCACACTGCCAGCTCATGTTGAGCTTCTCATCCACCAACACCCCCAAGTGCTTCTCCTCAGGGCTGCTCTCGATCCATTCTCCACCCAGCCTGTATTTGTGCTTGGGATTGCCTCGACCCACATGCAGGACCTTGCACTTGGTTTTGTTGAACTTCATGAGGTTTGCATTGACCCACCTCTCAAGCCTGTCAAGGTCCCTCTGGATGGCATCCCTTCCCTCCAGCATGTTGACCTCTCCACACAGCTTGCTGTCATGGGCAAACTTGCTGAGGGTGCACTCGATCCCACTGTCCATGTCTCCAACAAAGATGTTAAACAACACTGGTCCCAGTACCAACCCCTGCTTTACCAACCCTGACAACCACCACTTGTCACCGGTCTCCACTTGGACATTGAGACATTGACCACAACTCTTTGAGTGTGACCACCCAGCCAATTCCTCATCCACCGAGTGGCCCATCTTTCAAATCCATGTCTCTCCATTTTAGAGACAAGGAAGTCATGTGGGTCAGCATCAAGTGTTTTCCACAAGTCCAGGTAGATTTGAAAACAATGGTAAGGCAGGACACTGAGCAATGACTAGAATCACAATTCATGCAAGACCCAGAAGAACAACAGAGTACTAAGTTTCCTCTAAACATATATCCAAAGGCTAAAAATATCCCCATGAAACTAATTCTTTCCAAATGGTTTCCAAGTGGTCTCTTTCTTGACTTCCTTTGCATTTCCTGGGTGGCATAGTAACAAAATAACACAGTATATTGTTGGATTTTTAAACAATACTAGAATAAAAAAAGATTTTTGCTCCAAGGCAACTCGCTGGTTCTAGAAAGGAATACATATCCTTACTAACTAGCTAAGAAATGAGAGAAACATAATCCTCTTTTCTTCCTAAGATTATCATTGTCTTAAACAAACAAACAAACAAACAAACAAACAAACAAAAAAAAAAGGTGTTATTCCATGTAAGTAGTATCCAAAATTGCTGTAGGATCAAAAAGAGAGAAAAAAACCCTCAAAAATCTCAGCTGGACATTCTCTTTCATCCACCTTTGCTGATATCAAATACAAGCATTTGACAACCTCCTTCTGCACTTTGCCTACCCAGTACCACACAGGCTGTTGTCCTATTTCACAGAGGGGCTAAGAGGCACAGAAAAACTAAAGGATTAATTGAATTCACAGAGGAAATCTGTGGCCGTTTTGAAATTAACTGACTACAAACCCAAATCCTAAAAACTAGGCTAGATTTTTTTCTCTGGACAAGTATAAAGCAAGAACTGTATTTTCCTTCTCCATAGCAGCAAAGGGTTCCAGAGACATGGTGGAAATCTAAGTTCTCCAGCTATCTCTGTCTAATGTACAGTCTCATGGAAATTGTGCTGGACTCCTGGCTACGCTCATACAACATGCAGAGTACGACACACAAACAAAGAGTCAGTTCTCTTTGGATGTTCCATGTGCTGCAGGGAAAATGAGCTTCTCTGTACTTAGGTAAATTATTTTAGTATTAGATTGAGGGCTAAAGTAACTATATGTATCACAGAATCCCCAAAGTTCATCAGTTATAAACACAGTACCTATAACTGCTGTGCAGAGAAGTCTAATATATGGTTGCAAAACATATTGGGGAGCAAAATATGGGAGGATTTCAAACAGTGTTGACCTACCTCACCTTTTAAGCTCATCTTGTAGAAAAAACATGGAAGAATACCACAAATCCTTCCATACCTAAAAGTGGCGAGTCTCTGGTTCTCAGGCCTTCACTATTTGCAAGCAACAATCCTGAACAGGTCATGGTGCAGCAGAGACAGCACACTTGACTCTTTGGAGGCCTTTCTTGGAACTTTTTCAATTTTCTATGGTTTAGGACAACTTGAAAGGTTGTGGGAAGACTCATAAGTGACATGCTGCTCTGGAGACACAGGTCACATACCACCTCCCCAAATCACTATTGGAGCAGCTAAAAACATTTATTTTTGCAGGTGGCAGAAATGCTGCTACACAATGTGCCTCCTTTCAACTGACTTGCTTTTTTTCATAGAGTACTCCTTGCTTTGAGTAAAAGAGCACAGACAGACTAAGATGAAGGATAGATTTGAATTGTACGCATAGCAATTATTCCCCCTACACCTGCCAAACGTGGCTGGAGATCTAGCAAAAGAACCTGGAGCAGCTGAAAGGAAGCTGGAAGGAAGGAAGGGTGAGGGTAGCAGAAACCTACCAGAACATGTAAAAACTTCTACAAAAGTTTGACTTGGTTTTGTTCCTGAAGATCGAAGGCTTCAAGGCAGGACTCTAAATCCCAACTTCATGCACTGCAACCCTTTAAAAACTGTTTTATGACTAAGTGGTGTAATATTTCTGAATTATATTTGAAAAAGTAAATTAAATATTTTTTAAAAAGAACCCCAAACAAAAATCAGCGATTCTCTACACAGAGAATTTAACAGCAGGCCAACTCTCTCTGCTAATTCAACTTCAGTCTTCTGCTTGCATATTTGAATCAGAACTTGGATATGATATTATAGAAAGGGAGAAACATCAGGAGCGGACAATGGCAACAATATTTTTAACTCTTTTATGAGGTATGGGGTTATCTTCCCTGCACTACTGAGAATCAATATTCTCACTGTTCACTTGTAACTCACCAATCAGGCATTCCTTGAAGGTTTTCCTTCTCTTTCTGTCCACGTATTAAGTTCATGCTCACATTTAATATGCAGTCCCCTTGTGTCAGATGTACTCCTCCTCCTGCTTAACTCAGTCATGCAATCTGAAGAAAGCAACTATCTTAAACTGGAATTCAATATTAGCTTCCAACTTCTCTGATAATCTCCAAAAAAAGTATATTAACTTACAAGATTTCAGACCAAATGTTCATCTTTATTAAGATTTAAGATGTTCTACTCCTGATCTCAGGAAACACAATTTTAAAAAACACTTTTGTCAGTGTTGCTGAGTTACCGGTTTCTTTTTGTGCCAGGCAGAACGATACACACATAAAGTGGATGAGATCTCAAGTTATCTTCCACATCTGAGTGTTCCAGACTCACCCTTCTGCAGCAACATCACAAAGCGTGACATCATTTTATATATTAATTAGCAACAAAAGCTTGAAAAGTTGATCCTACAGAATGCTGCATAATCTAAACTCCACAAAGTCTGTCACGAAGGTCATTAAGGGTACCCAAGTCCCCCCAAGAGATTCAAAACATGCTGCAACTCATGGCCACAGCAGGAAGTTGCTTATTGCCGTATTTGAGTCACAGTCACACAGAAGTGAATGAATGCTACTAAGGGCCCCTTTTACGTTGAATTATTTCTCCTTATCACAACATAGTAGGTTATTGTGTAAACAACATAGTAGAAAACCTGCACTAGTTTCACAAGAAGTTCTGCAAAGGTGGAAGTTCTTCTATAAAAGTTAATAATATAGATTTCCTTCATAGGATTATTGCCATTCGAGTTTAAAAATTTAAAAAAAAAAAAAAAAAAAAAGTGAAGCAAAATGAAGAACTGTACGGTGCAAAACCCAAGTTCCTCAATGGTTCATAACTGAGAATAATCTCAGCAATGATGCTGAATGGTGGGCTGGCCAGGAAGGACAAAGGGTTAAAGAAAAAATTATTTTAGAAAACAAAAAAATCTAGAATGAGGCAAAGAAAATGCAAGAAAAGATCTGTTTCCAAATTCAAGGGCACTATCAAGATAAGGTCTTGTGGATTAACAGCCTCAGCCTCAGTCCTCACTAGGAAATCCTCCATACATATATATATATATATATGTACACTCATATACATATTTTTAGTATATATACTCATATATCTATTTTATATATATATATATATATATACAGCTTCCATAGCAACATAAATCTACTATTAAACTTTTTTGCTACATGTAGCACCCTAAAGAGCAAATCCCAAACAGCCTGCTTAAAAGACAATTAAATAGCAAAACCGCACTGCCGTAAGGAAAATAAAGGGTCAAGATCCACAGCTCCCTCCAATGCTTAGATGTGTGGGGGAAGCAGGCTACAGAATGGTTGTATAAGGATCAATGAAAGCAGAATTTGGCCTCCATTAGCGAAATCTTTATCATTATGATAAACTAGCAAGGAGAGACATGTGAGTTACTGGAACATCTGGAACATATTCTAAGCAGTAAATGAAGAGGACATAAATGTGATGCACGGTACTGCACAGTAAGGCAGCAACGGTAGAGATAAAAAAAGTGAGGCAGCACTTTTCCTTTTCAGTCTCATTTTCACTTATTCAATCTTTTCCCAAAGAGAACCTTCTGAGAATGCATTTTCTCCTCTTCGGTGTGAAATGCAGAAGCTTATCTCTTGCATTAACATCCATTTGACTACATTAGAGTTATCTGAGCAGGGACTAGTGAGGGAATGGGGAAAGAGAGACCTTTTATGCCATGACAAAATGAGCCCAATGCTCTTTCTATTCATGGGGAACTTAAGGAACAAGAAAAAAGTATTTCATTTAATGCTGTTAAAAGCAAGCTTTGAGTTCTGCAATAAAGCCAATACTGAATTCAGGACTGAATTTCTTGGTCAGATGTAAGCAAACTTGTTGGAAAAAAAAATACAGCCAAGATAATGTGAAGGGAGAAATCTTGAAGTCTGCAAGGAAACTAATCACCTGCACAACTTCTCTGACTGAGAACCTGCAACAGTGGAGATTTTGGAATCACATCAGTAATCTATGAATTTTCCTTTGTGTAATTCATGCATACTACACCCTGTAGTATCTACCATGGACATGAAGATGAGAACCTTCCTTTCCTCTTTGTCATAATCTTTTATACGAAATCAGCAAATGCTGTGTTCCTTACAGACTTCTCTTCTTTAGGCAAAAAAAAAAAAATGCTGCAAGTTTACATTTATTAAATTAGGAAAATTTGAGATTTTTTTTTAATTTGACTTATGTTCCTGAACCATCTGCAATAAATGCATTCATGTGGTAAGACTATGATCTGCAGTGTTACAAGCAATTAATTAACTGCCCCATCCCTGGTTCAAGGCCAGGCTGGATGAGGCTTTGAGCAACCTGGTCTAGTGGGAGGTGTCCCTGCTCACAGCAGCGGGGTTGGAACTAGATGATCTTTAAGATCCCATCCAACCCAAATCAGTCTATGATTCTATGATTTTATGAAGTATCCAAAGGGGCAGTTAATCAAGGCAAAATTACTGGGAAGCTGTTTACATCCACTAGGTTCTGGTTAACTATTCCAGTTGGAAAAGGACCTCAGGATGACTCTATTCCAACTTCCTACTCCAAGCAGGTTCAATACCCAACTCAGACCAGGTTTGCTCAGGGTTTTGTCCATTTAGTTTTTGAAAACCTCCAGGGACAGAGATTCCACACTGAAGAGTTCCTGGTCTCATCAACAGGACTCAAACTGAGCAAAGTGGTGACGCTTGACACAACATTACTCACTAAATTGTGTAGTATAGACCAGTTCGATTAACCTTAACCTAGCACATCAGTGTCTTTGACTTATTTATTCTCTTCGCATTTCCAGGACACCACCATGCTATTATAGCCTTTTTACAGGTGTAGAATTAAGGATCAGAAAGATTGACATTGAAAGACTGAGTGAGAGTTAGGTACCTAAATAATTTTAAAATCCCATGCTAAATATCAAGGTTGCAGAGGATGGAATCACCAAAGAATAAAACTGAGCCTCCTTCCTCTGTCAAAGGCTGAAGTGGACAACTTCAATGACCACTGAAGGAAAAATAACCCCATTCTTTTTTTTCTTCACATCAGAAAGAAAAGAAGTAGCAGAAAAATATGGCAGAGTTGAATATACTCAGGATATTCAGTCCAAGATTTCATTTCATACCACAATCTGATTTACCACAGCAACTCTTCTTGTTCTCCATCCTGTTACTTGCTAAACAATAAAATTACCTGTGGTAAATCTTTCAGTGCTGCAAGTGTAGAAATTATTAAGGAGATTTTAGGCTACCATAGTGTAAAAAGAGAGAAAAAAAAACTCCTTAGCAGACCCCATTGAAAGCCAAGATAACATTTTTATTTTATTAAAAAAAAAATGCCATTCCTTTTTGCCATTTTTTGTTAACTGGCTGGAAAAAAGGAACCAATTTTCATGGAAGTGTCCATAAAAAAAGTTCATCCTGTTAAGACAGAAAAACCCCAACTGTTTAACTATAAAAGAATTTTCATCTAAATCTCAAAATTTTCAAACATCCAGAAATGGCACACAGACACACTGAAAGCCACTCACCCATGTATGGAACAGAGAGGAGACTGGTTATGCAGATGGGCCATGAGGTGAACAGTCGCTACACAAGCCAATATATAGAAGAGGAGCAAAAATCCCTGTGGAAGGTGTAGCATGGCTGTGCTTACTCTGTTTCCTGAAAATTCAGCTCAGTTTTCCGAACCCTTGCAAAACAATCTGTATGATTTATACACACATACAAATACATTGAAGAGATGGGAGAAAGCCAACTTTGGTGTCTTAGAATGCTGTTTCTATGGTATCTAGTCAAACTGCAAAAAGTGAACTGCAAGAAGGTTTCACGGTCTTTAATGCTTTCAAAAAGTATCCTTCAGACTTCGCTTTTCACTTTCTTCCTCATTTTAAAAAGTCTCTAAACTTCTTCGGTAGTTTTTTTCCCACAGTTGTAGACACAACTCAAACACATGGCCTCCTGGTTCTCATCTCCTGACCAAGACAATGAATATGTTGCTTGATGCAACTCACAGGTTCTGAACACATTCTATTACTTTGTACGTCTCTTTCATTTTCAAGTATAAGAATACTAAAAAAAGGCCATTTGATGAGCTGGTACAAGGCAGACAAGTCTTCTGAATTGAGAGAAACTTTGCTGACTGATATCAGCTTACAATCTGGCCCAACATGTTGACCCAAGAACATTCACTTTATAAACAACCCACTTGCTCTGCCAGGACCAAACACACTTTTCAAATAGACGGACTGGGCTGCACTGCTATTAGAGATTATGGTAAAATTAAATGTGTTTTTCTGGGGTTTTTTCTGTCATAAAGTCATCAACATGAAGTCTTTAAGTATTTGCAATCTCTTCTTTTTGTACTACCTTTGCTAAGATCCATTTCTTGACACATCTGAGTCAGTCATAAGAAGAAAAAAAGAGAAAAGTATATCAGGTCAACTTTCTTTCAAGCAAGTTTAACAAAAGCTTATTGAACTGGCCAGCTCTGATAATATCAACCATATGAAAAATATATCTTGGATCTACCAAAGATAAAGCCCAGAGGCTCTACAGCAGGTCAGGACGTACATCACCTGTGCCTTAGCCCCATGTCAGCTTTCCATTGAAATCCACTCCTGAGCATGACACGGTGTTAGAAAACATCCACTTTTCCCCAGATTCTCAAATTCTGATTAACCTGAGAACACTTTCTAGAAAATTGTTAACCCTTAATCTACTCCTTTGCATAGAAGTCATTTCAAACAACTGCAACAGCATAGCTGTGGATAACTTCACAAGACAAACCCATCTCTCACTTCCCAAAATTACATTTTTTTGATTCTTTTGGTGGTGGTGGTGGACTTTTGCTAAATCAAAATAGGAAAATCTTCATTAAACCATTCAGATTCTAAGAATTTGTCCTTAGAAAACAAAACCAAAATTGTATAGATTATGATGATTTACACAGGAACTCTGAGGATGATAACGACTAAAAAGAACTAAGATGTACCAAAATAATTCCTTCAGCAAATATGTATCACAATAACTGGATTAGAAAGGATTTGCCAGCACGAGCCCATAAGTTTGGCTAACTTTTTGATGACAAAAAGTTGAACTCCAGTCATCTGTCGAGCATGTTTGTGTTCCTGTGAGCCTGCCTGCAGCTGGGAACACTGGGAGGGAGGAGAGGAGGGGGAAGGATAGCTGTCCCACACTTGACTGGCTCCTTTCCTTCTTAACACTGTTCACTTTCTATTCCTTAACAAATGTCAACAGTATCCCAGTGATTTCCTACTTGATCTTTCCCCACTTTGCAGCGTTAACAGGCAGTTTGTGTCATCCTTGATTAGCAAATGCATTCTGTCCCTTTCCCATCTCCCAGCATCCCAATTTCCAGGGCAAAAAGTAATGTGCAGGTCACTCACCCCTAACATCTGATGCAAATAATAATACTGCAGCCCTTGGTAATAGAGCAAGAAGGTTTTCCAGAAGAGCCATACATTGAGGGAGAGCCAGAAAAACTGAAATGAAACAGAAACAAGAGATTGTAAGTGAAAGTTACGTGGGCAAACTTTTCAGTGTTAATTTCATTCATAGAACTCTATATGCATATAGTTGCATAAACATATGGAATGGGGAATAAAAAACTTCAAGTATTTAGCATACAATATTTTAAAATATTAAAAGAAATAGCCTTTAGCTGATAAGTTTTCACTTTCATTGAACTTCACAAAACTACCTTGGCGACTTCAGACTACTGAGAATGGGCGAAACCCTCCCCACACCAAACGCTCCTCCAGACCTCTAGTCAGATATTGCACTTACAAAGAATAAAAACTACCAACAAAAAGACAAAGCCAGGACCAACTTGACCTCCAAGAAGCCGCATCTTCTCCCCCAAACTTCAAAGCCTCTAACAAAGCGCAAACACACCTACAACGTGTCCCGCGTCCCAGCAGCACACGGACGCCTGCACTGTCCCCG
>NW_010125750.1:14513-16454 GCF_000699245.1 Pterocles gutturalis | reverse complement strand
GAGAAGCCCGGTTCTGTGCGAGCTCCGCTGGGGGGTAGGGTCCTGCGGAGTCAAGTCTGAGCCGGAATCAATCGATTGCTTTCAAAAGGTTTTGGTTGGGTTTTTTTGTTTGGTTTTTTGTTTTTTGTTTTTTTTTGTTTTTTAATGAAGCTCTGTGGACATTTAAATTGATGCATCCCAGGTCCGCAGCCCCTGCCCGCCCCCAGCAGCGCGCTTCTGCACCCCTCGCCCAGCTCCCGGGGGGGATCCTCGGGCATCCTGCCGCTGCGGCCGGGTGAGGGTGGTGCGGAGGGGGTCAGTGGAGAGAGCCCCCAGCTCTTCAGATGCCGGGTGGTTCTTCAGTTCTCCATCGCTTGGAACCACCCGGTGTTTCAGCTCTGCTGCGGGGAGAGGCTTGCAAAGGCTGTAAATGCTCTAAAGCTGTCGGTAGCTTTAGAGGCGGGATTCTGCTGCTGTTAATTTCTGTTTAGCAGATCTTCTGGATAAAGAAAATGTTTAACGTGGGGAAAAGCAAGGATTTTTAGGATAGGTGCAATCACTTTGTCAGGGTGTTGGCATCTGGCTTTCAGAGCTGCCCACACAAACAGGGTGCTGTTGTCGTCCGTGAAGGTGACAGTGTGGTCGGCAGCAAGTGAAAAGACAACTGACGTGAAGATCTTTCTTTTGATACGTTATTTC
Organism: Pterocles gutturalis; assembly: GCF_000699245.1. NCBI lineage: Eukaryota > Metazoa > Chordata > Aves > Pterocliformes > Pteroclidae > Pterocles > Pterocles gutturalis. The sequence goes on along the minus strand of NW_010125750.1, from coordinate 15,776 downwards.
TCAGCTTGGAAGCGATGTTCATGAAATTGTAGTGCTGTCTGTACTGAGCATTTGTATGCTCTGTCCCAGTACCTAGAAGTTTTCTTTTTTTTATTAAATCAGCAAACATGGTTACATTTTCTTTAAACTTTTTTCCTTGTATGTGTTGTGTTATTTAAATGTGCCAGATTTCTGCAAACATTTTAGTGAGATTATCTTTGACAATTTGAACTAAGATAATATGAAATCTCTTCTTCCAGGTTTTGATAGAAGCTTGTCTCTGAAAGACTGGAATAAAGGTCAGAAGATTTTAATTTGATTAATTAAATTGATATGTGTTCAGCTCAAATAATGATTAAAATAATGCAACTAATACTGGAAATTGGCATTTCAATAACTGTGAAATCAGCCTCATGGAGCTGAGTGAGGCAGATGAGGCTCCTCAACCACGGTGAGGAAATTCACCTCCATGATGAGAACACACACAAAGTGTTTCTGCACCAGTGAGCCTCAGAGCAGTTCTGTTCGTAAGCATGTTTAATGTGAGTTTGAAATTGTGACTAAGGATTAACTCCTGTGATTGACCGCGCTGTCGGGTGTTTGATAGTGGGCTGGGAACTGTTCTTGTGTGGCTAAAAACCGCTCTGAGGAAGCAAAGGACTTGCACTTTGCATTTGGAGTGGTATCTCACGCTGCAGGTTTGAATGAGATATGTTCTCTATTTTGTTAATTTATTTTTAGAACATAATGACCACTTTGGATGATAAACTGCTTGGTGAGAAGCTCCAGTATTACTACAGCAGTAGTGAGGGTGAGGATGAGGACAGTGAGAAAGAAGATAAAGAAGGGGAGAGCGCCATGCCCGGGAGCGTTGGGGACGTAGAGCTTAGCAGCGACGGCAGTGCAGTCAACACAGGTATCGTCATATCAAACTGATTGTTTTGCAAATACCTTGTTTAGTGGAGGATTCATGTCTTTTTATAAAATTCACTTTTCAATAAGAAAGTCCTGTCTTTATGCATACTCAAGAGACTGAATGTTTCCTGGCTATGATCTCACCTTATTTTTAACAGATGGTTCTTTATTGTCATGTTTGACTCCTCTGAGAGACTTCAGCATTGTATGGAAAGCAGTTAGGCTGGGCCCAGCAGCGAGGCACCGGCACGGGCTGGTCTGTAAGGATTAGCACTGGTGTACGGCACAGCGTGCCTCTGTACAGGAGCACTGGCGAACTTCGTTCTGCTTTCCCATCATTATTTCTGTCCTTATGAGAAGCCGTGCTCA
>NW_010125750.1:9433-14482 GCF_000699245.1 Pterocles gutturalis | reverse complement strand
ATTCCTGAGGGCTGGGGGTTCTGTTTCAAGAGCACAGATGGTAATCTTTGGTACAATTGTGAGAGTAGCCTAGTTAGATAAGCTTCAGTCTGCTTAGACAAAAAACCAAACACAAGCTCAAGGGCATGTCAATGGCAAGTTACTTCTTTTGTTTCAACATTTTGCACAGGATACCAAAGCCACTATTTTACTGCTGACTTATGAATTATTACTTGGATTTTAAATGATAGGTGTAGTTTTATTGCCCTTTATACCAAATGCCTGTATATTTAATTTCAGGTCCCAAAGGAGTCATTAATGACTGGCGAAGATTTAAACAACTGGAAACTGAACAGCGGCAGGAGCAGCGCAGAGAGATGGAACGACTCATTAAAAAGTTATCCATGACGTGTAGATCTCGCTTGGATGAAGAGGCTGATAAGCAGAAGCAGAAAGAGCTTCAGGAAAAAATCAATGGAAAGGTAGCATGGCACAAAGGAATTAAAATGCCACTTAAATGTTTAACATCTTCAGTTTTGTCATTTGTGTACGTGAAGCAGGTAGGAATCCTTGCTCTGCTGGTAGATATTTGTTGCTTCTCGCAAGCGATCAGGAACACAGCAGCGGTGTCAGAGGCGTACCATACCTGTGTTTGCCAGGTGTTGTCACGTTTAATTATTTTGCCTTTTAGTGGTGTTCCAAGAGCGTTGTGTTTGCCTGTGTTAAGAAATAAGCAATGTAGCTGCCGTACCAAACAAGTCCAAATCCTTTTCCCAGATTTCCCTTATCTGTTTGTCAATAAGTCAGCTTTAGGGAATTAGTCTGAAGAGTGATGGAAGCTGGCTACACTGTCCTATACCTCGAGTGATGCAAATATGTTTGATGAAACAAGTGGACAGATACAAACACATAAAATCCTGTACAGTTCAGTTCTGCAGACAAAACAGTGCATTTGGTTGCTGCAAAGTGTTAACTGAAAAACTAAATAAAAAAGCTAATGACAAAGAAGCAAGACTTAGGTCAGGCACGGTGTCCAAACCAGCACTCGCAGCCCGGTGAAAGCACACAGCTGCCATCCAGCTGGATTAAACTGGGAGCATGGAGCTAGTAACTGGTGTTATCGGTGCAGCTTGTGGAAACTGGAATAGCCAAGGCTGAAATCGCTGCTCCCACCGGACATGGCTTCTGATTCGATCAGAATGGGGTGTGATACAGAGGGTGCTTGAGCCTTCCTGGGTTGCATTTGCTGTTGTTAAAGATGAGTGACCCACATTAATCCTCTTGATGTCAATTCTCATTATGTAAGTGACCTATATAGCGATGCAGACCTTCCCCTCTTTTTCGTGTACCTTTGTTTGTGTTTTTTAGATGACGTTACAGGAGTATAACATGATCCACAACGATGAAGACGATGAGGAGTTCTTGCAGCGATACAGGAAGCAGCGAATGGAGGAGATGAGGCAGCAGCTGTACAGCGGGCAGCAGTTTAAGCAGGTTTTTGAGATTACCAGTGGGGAAGCGTTTTTGGACACGGTTGATAAAGAGCATAAGAGCACACTGATCATGATCCATATTTACGAGGATGATATCCCTGGCACCGAATCCCTGAACGGCTGCATGATCTGCCTGGCTGCTGAGTACCCAACAGTTAAATTTTGCAGAGTGAAGAGTTCGCTGATCGGTGCGAGCACGCGCTTTACTAACAACGCTCTGCCGGCTCTGCTGATCTATAAGGCAGGTGAGCTCATCGGCAACTTTGTGCGGATCACTGACCAGCTTGGAGAAGATTTTTTTGCTGTAGACCTGGAGGCTTTTCTGCAGGAATGTGGTTTGCTTCCAGAAAAAGACCTCGTGCTCCTGACTTCTATACGTAATCCATCTGCATGTTACAGTGAGGACAGTGATCTGGAGATTTCGCACCGAGGGCCAGTAGGTGTAGCTGTACTGTGGGGTGTTCTTGTGCTAGGGATTGTTCTCTTGCTCCCTTAGTGTGGGTATGTACTCTTCCCCTTCGTGCACTTTGACTTCTGCTTGTTAAAAATAACGTAAGGAATTTGTAACATTTTCCTAAATTAATTTGGCAAAGTACACACCAAAACATTCTTGCTTTTATGCAATTCAGATTTCTTTTACTAAATGTGAATTTCTGACACAATTCTGTAAATTTAGGAAATTGTGTGCTGTCATCTCTTTGTTCCTTTCTCACAAATAACAACAGCCCCTGACTTCCTCCTGAAAATTACTTTTCAGCTGGAGAGAGTTCTTCCCTTAACCTTGCCTGAGACTTAAGTGAGAAAATCTTCCTTCACTTACAGTTCTTCGCACATTCTTGGGTTTTAAAATACCCACCCTTACGGTTCGTAGTAGTCACTTCATCAGAAAATGATCTTAAAGGACAGAGACTGTCTGTTGTAAAGAGCTCCAACCTGTGCTGAGTAGCATCAAGGAGAAATTTTGTTGACAAAATGCAGAATTAGGACTTGAATAACCTCAGAATTTCATCTCTCTGTACAGTTACTAAATCAGTGCTAAAGTTCATTTCTGTCTGCCTCCATCTGATCTGTCTCAGATGGGCCATCAGCTGTATTCTGCATATTGATGATCCCTGGACCTGGGAGCTGCGGGGATGGCTCTGTGGGAAGAGCCAGGAGCGCTGGCACCAGCACAGATGCTCAGCAGCCCCATTTTTTCGCAGCCGATTCCCTCACCTGAAGCTCAGCATCCAGTTTCTGCACAGAGTGTTGGCAGGATCAAAGCCATTGCCCCTGGGCTGGTTCTGCCCTGACGGCAGCTCTCTGGCAGGATGTATGGTGCAGTGACTCTGATCTGCCCCAAGCGCACGGGACGAGTCCCGCTTCTGGCACAGACCAAAAGCCGCCCGCCGCTGCCTGAGCCCGTGTGTCCATCCCAACGCAGCGGCTCTATGTTCCGCTTCCCTCCTGCGGCACCTTGGTCCTTACCCTTTGTCAGCGATTATGTTTTCATTGAGGTGTGTTTGTTTATTTTGTTCCTGCTCTGCTTGCTTCAGAAATCCGATCATAATCCGGGGAAGTCGTGTTCAGGGCTTCTGGAACGTTGAGGTTCCCCCTGCCCCGGCGCGGCGTCGCTGGGAGATAACCTGGGCGGCGTTAGAAGCCGTGAACAATTGATAGCGGATGCTCGTGTGAAACCTCCGATAGTGCCGAGCCAGGCAGAGGCTTTACCAGCCGGGTTCTGGTGGGGCTGGGCGGCTCCAACAACACCCGCAGCGCAGTGAGCACGTTCAGTGTGCACGCTCTGTACTTGGTTATTATTTAATTGTCTTCTACGACCTTAATTTGATATTAGAACATGTTTGCTTTCTCACGCGTTACTTATTTTGCTTGTTATTTTTTAATTTTGAGGAAAGTAGGCTATCATTACCTAAGTATACGACCCAATGTAGTGCCGTGTTTAATGATTAAATTTAATTGCAAGTTTTGTGTAAGGCACTTTGGAACACCAGGAGGAAATGCAAATGTCTCTGTGTAAGCACTCGGTTCTTAATAAGAATGGATCTTAGGATAGAGAAAGAGAATTTGTAATTGTATCTGTTTGAACTGTGGTTTTAAAAGTAGTATAAGCAGAAAAATAAATACTTGGTAATTAAAAATGACTGAATTGGCACAAATTGGAGCTGGTTTAAGGAAACTGGCAGCAATCCAGGTTTTAAAATGTGGTAAGAGATTATTCCTTTTCATCTCAGAATTGCAGAAAAAAACCATGAAAGTTATATGAAATTAAATCATTGAGTATGGATATCAGCGCATTTAAGGAAAAAAAAATGAAAGTAGCTGTAGTTTCAGTTCAGGGTGAGATTCAGCGAAGTCTGTCGTGCAGACAGGGTGCGTATCGGCATCACGATAAAACCAGTTTGGAGAGGGGTCGGGGAAGAGCCGACTGCTTGAATTGCTTTGAAGTTTTGTTTTTATGAAGTGCTTTTTTTTGTCTCAGTGGCAGCAAAACTGTAATGGGATCAAACCCCCTCCTGCTGCTCTCTGTCGGACTCCTCGGTATTGATCTCCTGTGTGCAGGTGTACGATGGACGGGTTACGGAGCCAACAGTAAAAAGGAAAAGAAAAAAAAGTCTGAATCCAGTTAATCATTGATTTGGAAGAATACAGTAAGAGCAAGGGGGGAGGGGTAGGGAGCAGATGTGTCCAGTGCTCCTGCTCGTTCCCAGCACGGGCAGCAGGGTGTGAGCAGGACGGGGCGGCTCCGGCTGCGGCTGAGAAGCGTCAGCAGCAGTTCTGGGCTCTGCTGTCGATGCTTTTGTCCGTTCGTGAAGCTAAATCCTTCCAAACTGAGCAACTGGTAATGATGTGCCCTAAAACCCAGCGTTCGTCATGCGCATTAAACACTGTATCAAGGTAAAGCTCATTTAGACTCGGTCGGTTACTGTTTGTGTCTGTCCCCTGTCCATTCAATACAAATAAAAACTGGAGCTCATACCGATGCTGCGTCTGTAAATGTTCTGCTTGAAGTTTATACTGATTTTTTTTTTTTTGGCCTCCAATCTGCCTCTTCTTTCTAGAACATTCAACATATGCCTTTGTTGAACGTCTGGATGATCCCGTGCAGCCGCTGGCGTGACTCACGCCGCGGGGCTCCTGGTGGGGCGGGCGCGGGGGAGTCCGGGGACGTACCGAGGGGGGTTTGCTTTGCATCCAGCCTCAGGACCCTACTTATTTTTGCCACCATGGGGTTTAGGTGACTTGCCGTGTTGGTGTTGGTAGGGCAGAGTCCTGGATGCTCTTGGAGGGGTGCAGGCGGCCGGAGAGGGAACCGGCTGCAGCCTCTGCCCTTCCCTGCAGGGACGGCTTTGCACGGAAAGCCTCGCGGACAGTTGATCTTTGTTGTAGGTCTGCTCTGGCCAGACCTCCTGCTCCATGAATCATCACTCAAGAGGTCGCAGGACCACAGACAGATGTTTTCGTTGTTGCTCGTTGCGCCGCACGCACGCTGGCAGCGCCGTCCTCCCGCCCGCACCTATCCCCGCGTGGGGGAGGTGCAGCTGGGCCCCTCGCAGGCATTGTTTAAAATGTCAGTGGA
>NW_010125750.1:7556-9374 GCF_000699245.1 Pterocles gutturalis | reverse complement strand
AGGGCCGGGGGGGCTTGGAGCCCTGGACCCCGCTGGGGGATGCTGGGGGATGCACCAGGCTAAACCGCGCGTTCGGAAGCGAGCTGCCGTCCTCTGCGTGGGATGCAGCCGTGGCACTGTGATGGACAAGGGGGTGGGAATGTGAGCGCCTCCTGCAAACTGCCGTGGATGAAGGACCAGCAGAGAGTGCTGGGCTGGGGGACGCTCCGTGTGCGGGGTGCAGGTCCGCGGGCTCGCAGGGAAGGAGGTTCCAGCAGTGCCTGGGGTTGGTATGTGCTGGTCCTGCAAAGGAACAACCCCACGGCTTTGCCTGGTCACGGAAGGGCGAGGTGCAGGAGGGAGATGTTTTGCTGTGCCGCGTGGGAGCTGGTGGCAGGGCTAGAAGAGGTGTCGGGTTGGCCCGTGTCGGCCCAGCTGGGCTAGTTCCTGACAGAATATTCTTCCGTGGTAGCAGAGAGCATCCGGGCAGCTCTCTGCCTGCCTGAGGGGCTCTCCTATGCTACCAAGACAGCGCTGGCAGCCTTCGACAGCTGCAAGCCAAAGCAGGATGTTTGTGGTCCAGCTGATAGGAGCCGAGCTAGCGAAGGACGGCGGTGGAGGATGCTCGAGGCTGGAGCAGCTCGGTGCAGGGCGAGGGCAGTCCCAGCTCTGGAGCGTGCTCCGGCTGGATGGAGATGGGGTGTCCATGGATCCTGGTGTGGATTTGGGACATACTGATGTTTTGAGGATGCTGTGTTTCTCCCCGTTTGCTGCCGTTTGCCTTTTTCTTGAGCGTTGCGGTGCTGGCTGAGCAAGGGAGGCACGACAAAGGTCGTGGTCCTGGCGGGGGTCATGGCACAGGGTACAGCCGGTGGGGGGGCAGACCCTGGGAGACCCCCCCATCCTGACACCTACCTGTCGGTGGGTGCTGGTGGTTTTGGTCCCTGGGCACAGCATCACTGCTGCGAGCTGGCTTCCACCCCAGGGGAAGGGAAAGCTGGGGCAGGGGAGCTGTGGGGTCTCCTCTCAGCTTGCTGCTCAGCACTTCTGCACGGCACGGTGCTGTAAAACATCCCATTTCTGAAGGGTTAAAGGAGCGAGTGAGAAGGCTTCTGCCTGGGGAGTCTCCCCGCAGATGTTCCCTCGCTGTGACGTCCTCCCAACGTGTCCCTGCCAAGGCACCAGCTCTTTACATCTCCCTGGTTTAAAATTCCTGTAACACCTCCCTGTAACTGGTTTTATTATTTTCTGGAAGTGCCTCACCACCCCCTCTTGAGGAATTTGGATCATGACCTACTTGGCTGATGAGGGATAAAAAAAGCAGCTGGTGCGACCAGACATGATTGAAACTTCCCGGGCAGGAGGTGGGATGGATGCAGCAGGACTGTCGTTCCCCCCTCCAGAATGGCCAATGCCCCCATCCATCCTCATCCCCCCAGGGAACGGCAGCAGAGTGGGCAGTGGGGGGGCTGCATCGCCCTGGGGACATGACACCACCTCCTGCAGGGCCTGTCACTGAGACAAAGCTTGGAAACTGGCTGGAGGAAATGAGAGGAGGTTTTAAAATCATTTATTATCTGAAATGTCCGTTCTCCTGGAGGTGAACCGGGATCTGACGGGGATCGAGGCCGGCGGCAGCGGCTGCCAGCCACCACGTCGTTATGCGGGCGAGGGCTGGCACCGGCGTGCAGTGCTGAAGCAGGGCAGCAGCGGGGACGCGTGCCTGGGGACGCCATGGGCTGAGGTATCGGTGCGGGGCAGCGTGACGGTCGCAGGATGTGTTTGCACAGAGGTACATCCTGCTCCAAGCAGCCCAGACCTGCTTGGGCGGCCAGCCGG
>NW_010125750.1:6836-7278 GCF_000699245.1 Pterocles gutturalis | reverse complement strand
GAGGAGGGAGGACTGCGAGAGCTCCCCGGCTCCGCGCTCCTATGTCCTGGGTGCGAAGCCCTGCAGAAGGGGGCTGCTGGTGGCCTGGCGCTGGAAAGCAGCAGAGGTGGAGGGTGACAAAGCATGGGGGAGTCCAGAGCGTCCCGGGAGGCCGGGCATCCCCTGGGGAACCCCGAAGCTGGCTTAGTGCAAGGTATCGGCTAGGGAGAGAACGGGGGACGGCGGCGCAGCCACGCTCCTGGGGCTCCTGGCACCAGCCTTTGCTCAAGGGCTGGCGTGGGGGGTGCCCAGGATGGGACCATCTTCTGTCCTGCTGTCCTCACGTCCCCACTGCTCCCTGCAGAAGGAACGGGACACTCAGCGCCCAGCCGGGCGCGCGGCTCAGCCAGCGCCGGGGCGAGGATGGGCTCTACCTGGGCAGTGTCCTGGGGCTAGAGCTCAG
>NW_010125750.1:6486-6807 GCF_000699245.1 Pterocles gutturalis | reverse complement strand
CCGGCACACGGAACGCCACGTACGGGCACTTCTTCACATTGAGGCACACGAGTTTCTCGAGCGATGCCGTCTTCACTATCTCAAAGCCAGTCGCTCCGCCAAAGGTGCTGGGTTTCCAGTACTCCGGGGAGCAGATGGGGTTCCCGAGCAGCCCCGGAGCAGCCCCTTCAGGGAGAACGGAGCTCCGATCTCTACCATGCTTTCTCCAAAAATCCCATTGGGTTGGGGCTTCTCGAGCAGCAAGCCCAGATAAAACTCCAGCGCATCGATGTCTCCATACAGCTCCTCCAGCTCTGCCGCCTTCTCTTCCTCTCCTGCAGC
>NW_010125750.1:4917-5804 GCF_000699245.1 Pterocles gutturalis | reverse complement strand
AGGTGGACAGTGACTGGGAGGAGGGGAGACATTCCCCGGGTTTGTGCATGAAAAGATGGTCAGAAATGCAGATATAATCGCTTGGAAGAAAACATCCATGTGATGGCAGCAAAGAACAGTGCCAGGGGAGCGGCTCCATGCCCAGGCTGCTCCACAGCCCCGTCTGGGCTGGGACATCCTGGCTCACTGCAGGCTCCTGGCATCACCCTCACATTTGCTACAGAGTCCCGAGAGCAAGCGAAGGGGCCGAGCCTTGCTGTGTGCTTGTGGGGAGGACTCGTGGCATGGATGTTGGGTGCTGCCCTGGGTAGACAACTCTATGTGACCTGCAACCTACTGCCAAACAGGGATGTTTGTCACCGCTGTCACGGCACTGCCCTCCTGGTACCACCAGCATCCCTCCCAGCACCACCAGCATCCCTCCCGGCACCACCATCATCCCTCCCAGCACCACCAGCATCCCTCCCAGCACTACCAGCATCCCTCCCCGTGTTCTGCAGCCCCAGCACTGGCAGGAGGGGGGGGACGGATCTTACTGGCAGGAGGGGAGGGCAGGATCTTCCCCTTCCTGCAATCTGCTTGGAAAAGGACTCGACCAGCGCCTCCACGCCATAGTCCATGAGCATAGAGGTGTTGTAGAGGAACTGCTCGTAGCTGTACTCTTCTCCCTGGATGACGAAGGAGTCGGGCATCAGCCCGTGCCAGTGGTAGAGCTGGTTGAACTCCACCGCAATGCGATTCCGGTACTGGAACTGTGTCCCAAACAGCAGCTCGGGGTCGAACTTGAGGCTGAGGAAGTACCCGCTGAGGTGCTGGACGTAGTCTTCAATGACGATCTTAATGGTCTCCCCTGGGCAGGAGGCGAGAGAAGCGACCATCAGCTGCCA
>NW_010125750.1:3744-4891 GCF_000699245.1 Pterocles gutturalis | reverse complement strand
GATGTCACCCCTGTGCCACGGCAGCGTGTCCCAGCACCCACCCCTCACCTGGGACCTGTCTGACTCCAGCCTTGTTGGGTTGGCTGGGAATTTTTCAGTGAATTATTTTTTTCACAAGCAACGGTGAAACCAAAACCCAAATGGTTCCTGGGGAAGTCAATATGCTTCTTAGACATAATGCGGTTATGTGGCTTGTTTCTGGATTTTGGTCAAAAAATACTTTTTGTGAGACCATAGTAAATTTATAAGGGACATCAAAATGAAATAATTCAAAATTATAACAAAATTATTCAAAATTGATTTTTTTGATGGACCAAAGCCAATTTTTGTTATATGTAAAAGCCAAGGATCCCCAGAAGGCTGCCAGAGAAACTCCTCCAGCCCCTAAAGCCAGCATGGCCAGCACCTCAAACAGAGACCAGCCAGCACCGAGGTCCTTGGGGCTGGCTTGGGGAGGTGGGACATGGCTCCGTGGTGGCCGTGCCCCGAGGCATCCACCGGTCCTCACCAATGAGGATGAGCCGAGCCGTCTGGAAGAGCTGCTCGTCGCTCCAGGTGGGATGCTCCCGTTTGAGGACGTCGCAGACGCGGTTGTGCTCGCGCAGCCAGAGCGTGGCATACAGGCAGAGCCCCGGCAGCAGCCCGAACACCTCCTGCCCCATTGCCAGCTGCTTCTCCTTGGGGACGCCCGGAGGGTACACCATGTGAACCGGAGCATCAGTGACCGTGGGGGGGTACACCTCTCCGTCCACCACCTTGGGGAGACAAGAATGGGATGGCAGAAAGGGAGGAGGGGAGAAACCCACCCTGGTGAAAGCCCAGCTGGGACATGCCTCCCTCCAGGCACCATGGCCATGGGAACAGCTACACCCCACAGCCTGTCCCTCCAACACGGCACCTCTGGCCAGCAGCACCGGGTCTGGGGTGTCCCAGGAGCTGGCAGAGGGACATGGGCTCCAGGCAGCCCTGGATCATGGGACTCAGACACGTTTCTGTTGTGCTGGGTGGTACCTGGAACTTCAGCTTCCCGTCTCTGAAGAGTCGCAGCTGGTGCTGCCGCTGCAGGTTGTCCCCGTACAAGTGCCCGAGATCCACCTGCCAAGAAAACACAATGTCAGGCTGCTCCAAAAGGCCCTGCATGCCCCAG
>NW_010125750.1:2651-2878 GCF_000699245.1 Pterocles gutturalis | reverse complement strand
GCAGGCAGCGGGGGCACGCGGGCATCCTGGGCTTTGCTCCGAGCCTCTCACAGGCTGCGATTCCCCGCAGAAGAGGAGAGCCTGGGCTAATGCGGATTCTTGGAGGATTAATGAGATGCCAACCACATAAAAATGGTAAAACCAACAGCCGGAGCCTTGTGAGCATGTCGCTAGGGCTCCAAGAGCTGGAACCTAAATATTTATGCAAAGTGATAAATGTGGGGACA
>NW_010125750.1:1966-2549 GCF_000699245.1 Pterocles gutturalis | reverse complement strand
CGGGCAGCCTGCTGCATGGCTGCTCCTCGCTCCAGCTGGGATGCAGGACTGGGGACACGCAGCTGGGGACACACGGCTTGGGATGCAGGGCTGGGGATGCACGGCTGGGGACACATGGGCAGCTCAGCCTGCCAACCCCTGCACCCTGCTGCTGCCTGGCCAGGCAGCCTCCCAGGCAGGGTGATGGAGGATCGGGGTGATGGGGTGACGGGGTGATGGGGTGTTGGGGTGACACAGTGATGGGAAGACAAGGTGACAGGGTTATGGGGTGACAACTTCCCTGTGTCTCCCAGTGGGTGACTCAAGCCCAGTGCCCATGATGCTGCGGGAGCTGCTCTGCATCACTGCAGCCACCCCACCCACACCTCTGCTGCTGCCTGGGGGGTCCCCGAGTCCTGCTGTACCCCGAGAGCAGCCCCAAGCCCCCCCCTCACCTGTGAGCACCAGCCTCATGAGCGTGTCCCTGATGAAGGTGCTGTTGACGATGTCCCAGAACAACCTGAAGTGGGTGAGGATGAAGTGGTAGAAGGCAGGGCTGGGCTTCAGCAGCTGGCGGAGGCGCGTCCAGAGCTCGGCTGGGGGA
>NW_010125750.1:1326-1886 GCF_000699245.1 Pterocles gutturalis | reverse complement strand
CAGCGTGCCACCCAGGACCCTCGGGTGCCACAGGTCCCCCAGGTGAGAGGGACTTACGGGAGGTGCAGTTGTCCCCGAAGTACCCCGTCCGCGTGCAGTCGCACTCGTACCCGCCCACGCCGACCCTCACGCATACGCCTTGGTGCTGGCAGGGGTAGGAGCAGCAGGGGTTCACTGTGGGGACAGAGAGACACGTCACCGGCCATCCGCAGTGTCACCTTCTCCATGGAAGCTAATGTCTGAAACACTGGGGATTGCCCAAGGAACCATCTGCACCCCACGGCCGCGCACTGATGGGTGCTGCGAGCCCCAGCACCAGCTAAGGCTGTTGATGCTGGGGCCATGCCCGGTGCCCCATGCCACTGCGGGGACATGTCACGGTGATGTCCTGCACGGGCAGGGCCACAGCCATGTGCACAGGGTGCTGCTGTGCCCCTGGAGCCCCAGCCTGGGATAAAACCTTGCCAACACAGCACCGGCGTGAATAATAATAGCAATTGTCGGGGCTGCAGTTTGCTTTGGCAGCGGCTCCTCCGCCCTGGCCGCCCCGAGCGGATGAA
>NW_010125750.1:1090-1314 GCF_000699245.1 Pterocles gutturalis | reverse complement strand
GGCCCCTGCCCAGCCCCTTCCTCCGCTGCCTTTGTGCCCCCGCCTGCAGGCGCGAGATAAGGGCCCCAGCGGGACCCTGCGGGGGACAGGGACACGGGAGCAGCGCTGCCACCAAGCTGGGGGGTCCCCATAGACCTGGGATGGGGACTTTGTGCCAAGGGAATAAAAGTGCCGAGAGACAAGACCTCCTTGATGTTTCGGGGTGCAGCAGCAGGACAGGGGCC
>NW_010125750.1:696-930 GCF_000699245.1 Pterocles gutturalis | reverse complement strand
CTGCTCCATGATCTCGCCAGGACCCCACCAGCTCTGCGTCAAATTCTGCTGGAATTCGGGAACAGGTTCCAAGCTGGGGCAGACAGATGGGTGCGCAGAATAGAAACCACATTTTTTCCATAGGAAATTGCAGCTAAAAATTAACATCTTTGAAAAATAAAGCTAATTTTGTGAAGTTGCTCCGTGTCCCAGTCAGACAGCTGCTCGGGGCAGGGTGGGGGCTGCCCGGGATCT
>NW_010125750.1:0-648 GCF_000699245.1 Pterocles gutturalis | reverse complement strand
ACCCCAAACCCCTCCCGTCACGGGGGACGGCTTGCAAAGGAGCGTTCAGCTCCCAGCCCTGCCGTCAGACTCCCTTTCATCTCAGATCTTTTCATGCATCCAGACGGGAGGCAGCAGGCAGGTTCTGATTTATCCCAGACAAATTAAGGTCAGACCACCCGTTCGGTTTTTTGCAAGATGGGAACTTTTGCAAAGGGGGGGCTGTGTTACAACACAGCTGGAGCATCCTCCGGGCTGTTCCTGCCCCAGCAGCTCTGCACTCAACTCCTCTGTAAATTTTCCTAACGCCTAGAAGAGCAGCCCTGTGCTGTTCCTGGTGCAAACTGGGGGGATGCGGGGCTGCTGCGGGTGCTGCAGGCGTGGCGCTGGGACGATGCTCCTGCTTCCAGCACAGCCGGGCGTGTCCGGCCCTGCGTCTGCATTTTTTGCTGACAGGGGGCATCAGGAGAAGCTCACTGCACCAGGGCCATCCCAGCACGGGGTTCGATAGCATGTCGTGGCCGAGCCCTCCTCCAAGGCGGGTTTGGCACCTTGCCGGGCTGGGCCACGCTGCCTCCTCCCGCGGTTCACGGCAGTGTCAGCGCCGCGGGGTCCAGAGGTGCAGCGGGAGCGGCATGTTCCAGCCAAAGGGGTGGAAGGGGGACAGAG
>NW_010125749.1:144137-151116 GCF_000699245.1 Pterocles gutturalis | reverse complement strand
AAATCACCTTTTGCTTTGTTTCTGCTGAGCACCCCCCCAGCCCGCAAAACCCGGCTGTCCTTCAGCCCCTGGCCGAGGAGGGTCCCTGCTCTGCAGAACTCCCGCGCAGGTGCCGGCGGAGCTGCGGGACGGTAGCGGGGCAGCTGCAGTGCCCTTTGCCGAGCGGCTCTTTTCCTGAGGTCAACGCTTTGCAATCACGCACACCCCGACCGAGGCGTTCTGCCGGCTGTGCTGCGGGAAAGGCATCGTGTGCCTCGGTGGTTGGCACTGCTGCGGGGAAGCTCGGCTCTGAAGCAGATGTGTGTGAGGATGTTTGCTGTACGGTCCCTAGAGGGGACTCCTCGTTTATTCTTGTCAGGCAATAACAGCAGGGAAGAAAATGATTACTGAACTTTTTCTAATTAGAAATGAAGTAGGCTTGTTGGTATTCAACTGTCTCATGTAATTCAAACAGAATATATATTCTGTGTTTGGCAATACTGGTAATTTTATCTTCAGAGCTTGTAAAGGGGTTTGTGCATGTATAAATTTTGCTCTATGCATATACATATTTTAATCACTAGGACTCAACGTGGTGTTAAACAAATCAGTGTATTTGTTTATCCTGCATTAAAATAATGTATGTTTGTAGGGCAGTAATAGGGTGCAAGGGACAGGAATCTAATCACTGTTGTCAGAATAAGTTGGCCAGGCTGGCTTTGTTTTGTCTGGGGTAGGAGATGGGAAGGATTAGAAGGAAGATTTATCTGACACTGTTGTGGTTGTTTTACTACTGTTTTTGGATGGGGCTAGCTCCTTCAAGAAATACAAAGGCCAGTCTTGGAAGTATTGAGTACTCGGTTGGTAGTCAGTGTGTTACAGGAGGAAGCTTGAAGATACGAGGTTTATCTGTTGTTCCCGAAGGAAACTGCAGCTTGCTCCCTCGCCCTCAGATAGGAATTTCTCTAAGAGAGAGTTTTAGCACAAAGCACCATTTTCCTGTAACGCATGGGATGTTTCCTTTTCAGGAAGCTATCCCCCCTCACACTCAGTATATTTATTTTTTTTTTTAAAAAAAACGGCATTATCTTGTTCACCTATTTGCTCTAGTACCAAGACCTTTGTCGTCTGATTTTTTTTCTGCCTGCAAGAACAGAAGGCATGGCATGCTCTGGCAAAGGAAGGCAGAAACATCTTCATTTCAGGGAGGGCTGGAAAGTGCCTGACCACACAGAGGATAAAAATGCCTGCCTGCTGTGGTGCAATATCGCCAGCCCCAACGCTATGATTGCCAGTATTTCTAGGATATTTGTAGTATTTCTCTGGTTTTTGCAGTGTTCAGTAGCTGCCCTGTGGAACTTACGTTTTAGCTTTCAGCTTGATATCAAAGGTATAAGATCTTGGGCATCAGACTTTCCTTTGGGGACAGAATCAAGTTTTGTGTGATCTTTTTGTCTCCTGTCCATTGGTATTTACTTTTGAGACTAGTGTTTTATAAAGTGCTAATCTGAGAAAAGGAATAATTTAAATCCAATCTAATAGAAGAGTTGTGGTAATAAAAATGATATATATTTTTGAGCTCAAAACTGACATTATATTATTGTAAAGTCTTTTCTAAAAGCAATCTTTGCTTTTGTGTTTTGAGTCTTGGTGCATACCACATCCTTATGTGACGTGCACTTGCGTATGAATCAAGCTAGCACTTTGAATATTCAGCTCATGTCTCAAGACAGGTAATAATTAGTGAATACAACTCGTCAGACCTTCAAAGTACATTTCAAATATGAATTGTTGCAGCAATGTAATAAGGGAGTTCAACACTAGCTACGTTACGGCAGTGGAAGCAGCGTCAGAAATTGTGATTTACCTAAGGCCAGTGAACTGTTGTGAGAACTGGGATTAATTTCTGGTTCCAGCTCTATTTGAAACAAGTGTTAGTAGAGCAGCAGGGCCAATGGAAACTGGTTCCTGAGGATTTGTGTCTCTAGGGCGATCCCTCCTGCGGGTCCTCTGACGTCAAGTAAGAGTTGACCTTTGTCATTAACCTTTCTCTTCTTGTCTTGTAAGAGTCTCTCCTCTACCCAACCATTTGTTTTTAAATGAAAGTGTTGGGAGCTTTGGGACTTCTTCCTGCTGTCAAATTTAGTCAAAAGCAGGTCAGTGGACTCCAAAGCGATTAGTAGGCAGCTGACAGACAGACAGACATAAGCAAAGAGAGCATCCAGTTGTATGGGCAAGATACTACAAGTACATCTTCTATCTTACTTAAAAACTTGGTTGCAACTATTTTGGTCTTCCTGGTCACAAATGCAAGTCTAAAAAAAAAAAAAAGCAAGTGTATATTTAGTATATATAGTAAGTATATACAAGTATATATTTAGTATATTTTTAGTCAATAGGAAAAAGATCATATATGGAGTTCTTTGTTGCAAACATATTTCCCTGGGTATCTTCTCCGGTTTTTTAACATAACCACACAGAAACTAAATAATATGCATCCGGTCAGTGCAAGGAGATCTTATGTAACAGAAAGAACTGGGCTGACCTCTCCTATAGCACATCTTGCTCCTAAAAGTAAACAGCAAATGCTTTTGCGTTGCTAAAAAGTCAACAGCAAATGTGGTATTTTTCGGTGTTTACACTCTGAATACCTAGACATCGTGTGTCATGAGTTGTTCTTGGCTAATCCTTTTCCAGGTGCAACCAACAAGGAAGTAGCTGCCTGTTTCCCTGGTTTTGTTTTCATGACTTCCCAGGACGGACTAAATGAGTTTAGGATGAGATGTACCTTTTGGTATCTGGGATGTTCCATGACAGAACTTGAGCACAGTTTCTGAGGTACATATACAGCTTCACACCTGACACTAAGTTCAGCTCTTTCGGGAATACACGATGGAACTGGGCCATCACTGAGGACTGGCCTGCTTCTTATGGGGAGAATAAGTTTCTTGCAATACTTTAAAAATAAAAGCTTGTGCGGTAGTAGTGGATGTTTCTATGATGTCTCTATGTTTATGCAGAGTTGGAAATTTCTAGCGTGCATGGGGAATGTTAAAATGTAATGATATTTGGGAGAAGCTGTCCCAGACAAGAAGTGGGAATGCCTCTACTGCGGCTTTTCTAAAGGAAAGGTTGGAAACTGTCTGCTGCACGACTGACTTGAAGGGAAATGAACCTTTGCAATTTTCTTAATGGGTCTTTGATCATACTGAAAACAGTTGCCTGTGGAAGAAGCATTCTTTCAAGAGCCATGGTATTTTGCTGCTATTAGGAAAGCAAAGAGTAAGGAGAAGGGAAAAACTATCAGTAATGAAACCATTGTAGATTGCCTGTGAAACTACGGCATTTCAGCCGTCTGGTGGTGCTGGGACATACCTTCTTCCTTAATGAAGTTTTGGGAAAAGTCATCTTGCCTTCAGAAGCTTGGAATGTGGTTTCACAATGATGCCATGGATGACCTTTTACTGTGCCTGCTGTTGCCGATGAAAATAGTCTTGCTTCATTATGGTGTCACCTCCACCTTCTAATTCAGACGCTGCTTCCTGGCATTTCTGTAGTGCCTTTAATTTAAAGGTAATGATTTAATTAAGCTGGAGAACTCCCCAGCAAAGTAAACGAGTCTTACTATCCCACTACAGAAGGGGAAACAGAGTTGTAAGTGTCGGCGATTTGCCTGTGGTAATGTAGTTAGTGGCAGAGTCTTGGCTGGTATTAATCCATCCTTGAGGTTCTCGATCCCTGTGACGCAGTATGCCATAGGCTTTGGTCTGCTGTTGTTGTCCTGTAAATGTCTGTAACTTGCTAATAACCACATTTGTGTTAATTAGCCTCTCATTACAACACATAGTTGCAAATCAAATACCATTCTTTGAAGATACATGCATGCAAATGATTGCTGAAAGCTGAAAGTCAAGTTTAAAACTATGTAGTACAAGCTGTAAGTGAAGGGTTAGAAAAGGTTCAGCACTAACTCAAGTGCAAAGACATTCAAGAGTTTATAAGCCAAAGCTGCTTTTTTTTTTCTTGTGAGCTCACATCTGTGATGATAATGTTTTGCCTCATGGCATGTTTTACACTGATTGATCTTCATGCAGTCTGAGATCTCATATATGCAACGGGATAAAGAGAGCCCCTTATCCTTGTTGTAACAATCAGTGCTTATGGTTTCAGGGAGGAAGCCATAAAGTGGCAGTGCAAGCTCTTCATTTGTTTGTCTCTCGTTGAGCTAAGCTCGAGGGCTAGGACTCAGCTGTGGAAGGAGTGCAATGCTGGATGGTGTCAGAAGTGAATATTGTCAGAACCTGCCTGCGCCAGCAGTGCCACTAGCTCATGCGTGCAGGAGTTGCTGGCTCAGAATTCAAGCAGCACTGCGCTGTGCGCAGAAGCTAGGAGGACTGAACCTCACACGCTTAAAAGCAGGCGATGGAAAGCACTCTGCAGCACAGTGGCGAGGACTGTGGAGCAGCATCTAGTTCTCTAGCATCGTGTTTTCCCTGCGATGGGCTGTATTGCACAGTCAGCTGCTTCCTGTTTGTCAGTTCTTGGCAGGATTTGTTCCAGAGTATTTTACATTTCAAGTGAAGTCTTATTACGTTTAATCATAGTATTTTCCTTTCTTGTGATGTAGGTTTGCCAGATAGTAACTATCTTTGTTATTATGTGCAGATTTTCCTGTTTGACTTTGAGATCCTCTTTCATGCATGTTGATTAATTCTATCCCCAAAGCATCTAAGTCATCACAGTAGGTGAATGTGGCATTTATTAGGCGGAGTTAAGATCCTCATAAATATTAAGTGTGTTCTTAAGAAGAATGTGATGATCTTACTAGTCCCTTGATCTCTCAGACTGTCAATATCAGAAGCTGTGTGGAAAAACTTCTCTGGCCAAAAGCATGAGAATTTTGTAATAATTCCTTCAGGACTTTTCAAATACCACGCCAGGCTATAATAGGGTTCAGTTCCATCAGACAACTTGTTTTTAGGTGTTCCTATTTACTGTACATTTATTCTTTATTGTTTCTGGTAGAATGTACATCAGGAGGAAATAAGCTGAAGGAGGCAAGAGACAGTATTGGTTAGTGTAAGGAGCCCCAGAAGATGAGCAGATGTGACTTACTTGGTGGGCAGCGTAGGGGTTGGAGGGAAGACAATGTAGCTTTCAGCAAGTGTTTACAGACAGCATCCACCAAACAAGAGGAGCATCACAGGGGAAAGCGTGGAGATGTCGTTTGGAAATAGATGATGGAGGATGATGCCCTTCTGCTGGGTGAGAGAGTTTTCTAGAAATTAGCACTGTGGATGCAGGGTGGTGAGTGTTCTAGGGGGGAAAAAAAAAGAATGTTCAAAATGAGTTCTGTGAAGTGCCTAAAGAGCCATGGAAGTTAATGGGAGTTGAGAAAAATGGAGTTGGGCTCAGAGCCCAGAGGGGTGTAAGTGAGGTAAACAACTCTTGGATGGTTTCCAGAGAAGTTTGGGTACAGAATTTGGCATGGACCTCTCTTGAAAATTGCAGTTTTGGTGAACTGCTCTAAAATTCTTGTTCTGAGAGAAGCAAATCTGAGACAGGTACAGGAAAAATAATAAAGAACAAAAAACCAACAACAAACCAACCCTCAGTTCTGAGCTCTAACACTAGAACCTGCCTTTGAGTTTGGTACTATTAAAATAGTTCACCGTGCTATTCACAGACTGGACTAGTACTTTACTTAGAATTGGCATGCACAGTAGGCATCTCATAGACATTTTTTTTCTTTTTTTGACACATCTGTTTTCATTGTTATTTTGTGGGTGTTTCTCTTATGTAACCCAGCTATTCCTGTAGGGTTGCAGGGAAAGGAAGTGAAAGGGAGGGAACACTAATTTCCATGCTTCTGGCTGTACAGCAGTATAAATAATCAGGAAAGTGAGAATGTGGGGGTCCTGGATGGCTAAAAGGATGTAGTCATTTTGCAGTCATTTCTCTGGACCTACTGCCAGTCAGGAGCGGCTGAAGGTTTCCTTTGGAAGGCTCTTGGAGGAGCTGTTCAGGAGCCTGCGGTGGTCTCTTTCCACACAAGGCATGGCTGGGAACCACCACGTTCTCTCTGGATATATAAAATGCCAGAGGAAGGCACTGAGCTCTTCTGCCAGGCTGATCCTTCCAGACAGCACTGAAGCATGCGGTGAGAGCAATGTAGCTGCTCCTACCTGCTCTGTACTTCTGGTTTTGAGGGAATAAATATCAATCATCCTTCCCCAGAATTGTTGATCTTCCACCACGACTGAATCATAGAGCAATTTTACTGAAGGGAGAGAAGTACAGAAAAAGTCAGCTTTATGCCTTGCCAGACCTAAATTCAGGCTTCAGCAATATGAATATACCAGGGTTACGTTGTTGGTGGACAATATTATCTCCTACAGGCTTTTTTTTTTTTTTTTAAAGTACCTTTCCTATGCTTCTGCTGGTGGCCAGCCACTGCAGGGGCTGAGCAGAAGAGCAGAGGGGAAGGATCAGGGTTGTATGGAGAATAGCTGCAGTAGCAGCTTGGAGCTCGGCTGGCAGAACAAGAGAACCACATGCTGGAATGAAAATCCCTTCAGCCTTGGCATGTGATGATGTTTTTTTATTTTAAGGCTACATTGAACCAAAACTGCATTAATCCATTCTACTGCTTCAGGCTTCTGCCAATAATTATGTAAATAACAGAACACACTTAATTAGTTGTTTCATAGCTTCCCATTTTCTTTATTTGTGTTAGAAACATGTCATTATTGCCTTAGAATGTGAGCCCTGTGTTCTTGGCAACACGGAAAACAACCAGAGTGGGTGAACTGACAGAGTCACCAGGACTTCTGTCTGTGTGGAGCCTGCAGGGCTGGGATTAAACCTACCCGAAGGTTAGCTTGGATTCGTACGGCTGTCCTATCGTTTGATCTGCCCTCTCCGCATATCCTCATTGCAGAGAAGTGATCCTTTGGGAGCGTGTGCCAATGAAGCAGTGCGGAGCTGAAATACAAGAGGC
>NW_010125749.1:135937-144106 GCF_000699245.1 Pterocles gutturalis | reverse complement strand
TCCCTTCTTTCTGCCCATCACCTCTGCCTTTCCTCATTTGTGCCTGTGTTGCAGTGGTGACCCCGGATGTGTTGCATTTAGGCTGGCGCGTACAGTCGCTTTAGCACAGTTCTGCTACCAGGTGTGCAGGTTGGGAAGTTCACAAACCTCTGTGTGCTCTTGCTGGGAACCCCTTCAGTGAGACTTTGTGTTTGAAAATGTGACTGACGGCATTTTTTTATTTTCCTGGGAGGCACCTCATTCTCATTTTTCCATTGCCTTTAGCATTGGGTGGTTTTCTCCAACTTGTAAATTTTATCTCAGCTAGACCCACTGTGGCTTGGCTGTCCTGAGCAGCACGAGGTAAATAATTTGTTCAGCTACCTGGGCTTGAGTAACCGAGCAGGCTGGTGTATGAAACGTTGATTACAGGACACTGAATCAGGGCTGCTTAAGCACTTCAGGGCAGGGACTAATTTTGTACCATTCCAGGCATATTGTCAGTGCTAAATAATAATTAATATGGAATTGCAACACTATTAATAAGTGCTGACTGTCTAAGTTAGGAAACAAACTATGCAATAAGGAGAAATTATTTCGAATGCACCAGTGTGCCTCAGAAAGAGTGGCCGTGGCATGTGTTTGTGTGCTGAGCTATTAGCACTCAAATACTGCTGCAGCTATACTAACGTCAAAACATCTATAATAGTCTTGTTATTTCCGTCTAGCAGCCAGAAGTGCTGACTAACTTTCAGGATAACGATCTTTTATATATTCAGGAAACAAAATACCCAAGGGCCGCTGGTGACTGACAGCTACAGTGCTCTGATTAAAACTGACAGTTCTGATCAGCTCTGTCTTCGATGTGTTAGTCCCTTCTCTGATGGGGAAGAAAAGCAGGACAAAAAGCAGTGTAAAGCGATAAGATTTATTTTTTTTTCCTTTGCAATTTTTGAGGAATATGTAACTCAAGACGTACCAAACAAAGTAGGTGAGTAATAGTGCTTGCGAGGGCAAACATCGATCTCTCCATGATGACTCTCCTATAATAAGACACGGAAAACACTAAGGTGCTGGTGTCTGGTCATTGATTTTTGACTGTAACAGCAATGTGCTGACATTCCTGAGCTTCTGATGATCAATTAAGCTGTTGTGTTTGGGGCACTAAAAAGTGTGTATTTTATTCCCAACTGGTATTAAGGCAAGGGAAGTTTGTTGGGGTTTTTTTCCCTCTAAATGAGAGGAATCCTGGTGGTTTTGTTCATCTGTGCTTGCATACAGACTGCATAAACAATTCCACAATCCCTAATGAAAAACCACGAGTCACTGGTCAGAATGGGAGGTGGCTGGGTTCTAATCCTGGGCAAACGTTGGGCACTCACCGGCTAGAGCTCCGTGCGATGAGTCTATCTTCTGCCCTTTCCTCTCTGACCTTGTCCCCAGCAACATTTCTTAGCTGTTGAGGGAATAACCAACTTTATTTCATTTACCTCTGTGTCCGTTTACTGTACTTTTTACATATGTGCAGGTGCTAGATGCTCATGAGCAGTTTGCAGTGCTTCCCTAGCACGTACTGCTGTGTGCTTGCCGGCTCTGTGGTGTGCTTTGAACTGTACAGAAGTACCAAAAAAAGCAATAAAATTAATGAGTTTGCTTCTCTGACCTATTTCATTATGGCAGGGTCTTGGTAGAACTGCTAAAATTTACAGCTACTTGCCGTTTCCTTCATGAAACATATTTTCAGGTAGTCGGAACTTGCACCTCTTTCTTGTTGGCAAATTCCAGCTTGGCGTAAGTGGATGTTGCTCACAGTTAGTTTGTGAGCTTGGATGTGTGACCAGTTTTGGGAGCTAGTGCAATGTTTTATATGTGCTTTTCACACCCATGAAATCGGGTAGACCTTTCACTACTTAAATAAGTTTTGGGTCATAGTCTGAAGTTGCTGGGGTTGGGGGCAGTGGAGGAGTGGGGCGTCTTTCTACACCTCTCTGTCTCAAACGTTACAGATGTGTGCAGGGAGGAGAGCTGTGCTGCTTGGAGCTGATTTCTAGTGAAAACACATTTGCTGAGTCGCTACACAGTGCCCTTCCAGAGCTACTTCGTCTCTCATGCTGTGTTTCAGTAAAGCTCTTAGAAGCTGAAATGCTTTTCCAAGCAGGGTGAAATTAACTTTGTCCTTAAAGGTGTGCTAAGATGTATGTGATTTTTAAGGCACATTTTTGGCAGCTATTCAAGGTGCAGTGGGTGCACTTTAAGTTGGTACAAAGCTACCAAAATTATCAGGTTTTTGGACTGTGGATTGAGAGGGATTGCAACAGTAGCTGAAGAAGAGAGAGGTAAATCACTTTTGCTCTGCATTTCATTGTTTTTGTTAAACTTCTTTTTCTCATTTGGAAGTGACTCAAAATTAGTAATGCTCCTGTAGTTGTGTTATGTTCAAAAACCGTGTAGTGGTATAAATGTCAAACTCCATACGTCGTTACAAGCTTACATTTGCTTACATTGTGCATTTCCAAGTGTACATTTAAATCACTTGCCTTGCTGAAAGCCTCTTAACAAGAATAAATTAGCAGTAGAGCTAATGTTTGAATAAAAACACAAGTTATGTGAGTGGCTGGATAGAAGTTTCTATCTGTAAGCACACGCAACACAATCTGAATCAGGATTTAACCTTCTTGATTTAAATATTTAGTCCAGCTCTATTATACCATCCCTTCACAGTTTCTGTGTGAACAGGAAACATTCATCACCATTTAGGAATTACTTTGTAACCTGCCGATGTTTAGTTTTATTCACTTGAAGGCTTGTGCAACTGCAGGACAAACTGCTCCAATCCTGAGTGGGAGAGATCTCCTCTGCAGTCACCTTCTGTAGCAGGAGGTTTGTGTGCACAGAATGACCCATCGGTGGGAGAGCTGGGTTTGTCCAGATAGTCGGAGACGTTCAGCCTCTGTGCACAGACTGCCAGAAAGCACCAGGGAGAATCAGGCGTGGTGTGGACATCGCTAGTTAGTAGATTTAAATCACCGATCTGATAATTAAGCTGTTTGCGAATTTCATTAACCACACTTTTGGCTGGCAAGCCCAATATTTTTCAGTGCTTCAGTTTTCTTGGTAGTTTAAAACAAATGCATAAAAGTTTTTGCTGGCATGAGTTTGGCTTTAGTGAAGGAAGCTGGTAAGAAGAAAATTTATTAACAGTGCAGCTTTTCCATTGTTTTCAGGAGTTTCTTTTATTCTGCAGGAGTAAAGTTTGCTCTTTTTTTTTTTTTTTCTTTTTTAATGCATGGCATTGACATAATATAGCAGATCACTGCAGCTTCCATTCGAACATGTGGACTCCAGTTGTCTCTGCTAGTATCGAGTCGTAAAGACAGGAGACCTAAAATGTAGAAATTGCAGTCATGCAGAAAGTTTCTATTTAAAAAAAAATAGGTTTATAAATATGGTGTTTCTGAAATATATCTGCTCCTTTGTAATTACACACTTTATATGTTAATACCTATAATTTTGAAAGTATAATTTAGACTCCGGTAGGTAGTGTCATGAGAATTTTAAGGTAGGTTTAAAAAAAAAGCACCTAAATATCTCAACAAGAGCAATAGTCTTCTTTAGTGGTATTCTTGGGCTTAGTCTGGAGGACCTGATCCTAGACTCTGGTGGTTTTTTGTTGGTGTTTGGGTTTGTTTTTTTTTTCCTTTTAACCCAGAATGCAATAGAAAATGAATTTTCTGTCTTTTAAAGAAACAGTCCCAGGGTGCTTCTATAAGATTTCAGGAGAAGAGCACACTTTG
Source organism: Pterocles gutturalis (assembly GCF_000699245.1). Taxonomy (NCBI): domain Eukaryota; kingdom Metazoa; phylum Chordata; class Aves; order Pterocliformes; family Pteroclidae; genus Pterocles; species Pterocles gutturalis. The sequence continues at coordinate 140,333 of NW_010125749.1, read as the reverse complement.
GATACTTCTCGGTTACAAGCTGTGCTTAGAAAAGAGTCTCTCGGCAGCTCTTAAAAATCCAGGCAGCAAAAGAGTCTGTGGTAAGCTGAAAGAGAGCGGTCCCTGCGAGCGTTACGGGCCGAGTGTGGGTCTGCGTGTGGGCAGTTGTGTTCGCACACGGCTCTCCTGCTCTGCCTGGAGTTTCTTTTCACAGCTGAGTTTCCCTTTAAATCTGCGATAGTGCCTTTCCAGTCAAAATTGCTATGTGGCGTGTGGTTTGCTGAGGGGAAAGCAAATCATTTTTTGTCTACCAAAGGCTCATGCCATGTCAGCTGTCTGATGCCCCTGTAATTTTGCTGTGGACCGCTGTTCAGTGCCCCTGCGGCCGAGGCTGCAGCTGCACACACCCTTTGGGTTCAGCATGGGTGCTCAGAGGGTCCTTCGCTTTCTGGCTCTTTCCTTCTCTTCCCTCCCCCAGGCTCTCACTTGTGTGTAATGACATTAAACAGTGGCACCACCCCGGTGGAGAAGAGCTCCTCTGTTAGCAAGCTGTCCCTCTAGAATTGGCGCACAGATTTCATCGTTTGCACCTGCCATTGCTGGCTGCTGCTGTGACCTTGTGTGCCAGCAGCCTGTGCTGATAAGTGTTCCCTGTTCCTTCTATCTCAATTAATAGTTTTAAGGACATTTAATCCCTTGACAGGCTTCTAAAGCTTATCTTTGTCCATAAACACTCAGCATTATATTTTTACAGGGTCCGGTTGAAGAGTGCTTTCAGCACATGTAATGAAAGCTGGAAAGGGCAGTGTTAGGAGGTTTCTGTTCAATACATAAAGCAAGGCAGCAACCCAAATCGCCAGCAATTGGTGTCAAGCGATAACTGTCCAAGGATGCCAGGTCGTTCAAGACAGTAGCAGTCACTTGTGGAACGCTGCAGACTTCTGTTTGAAACCCACTGTAGGTTGGCAAAGCCTCTCTTTCTGTTTCTATTCAGGTCTTTGGGGCATTGTGCCTTCTTTGGGGTGCAGGGCTGCTGCCTGTTCCCCGCGCGCTGGACACCTGCCTCAGCAGCTGCGCTTCATGGAGGAGGAGCAAGGTGCAGCAGCACGCGAGGGTGAAATGGCTGTGTAAGCACTTACACGTGTTCTTCCATCGTGCTTTTCACTGTCTGATCATAGAATCATGGGATGGTTTGGGTTGGAAAGGACCTCAGAGATCATCCAGTCCCACCCCCTGCCATGGGCAGGTACACCTCCCACTAGCCCAGGTTGCCCAAAGCCTCATCCAGCCTGGCCTTGAACCCCTCCAGGGATGGGGCATCCACAGCTTCTCTGGGCACCCTGGGCCACTGCCTCACTAGCCACACAGTAAAGAATTCCTTTCTAATATCTAGTCTAAATCTGCCCTCTTCTAATTTAAATCCATTACTCCTCATCCTGTCACTTCAACATCAGATTAGCAGGAACTTGAGAGGCAAGTTCTGTCATTATTCAAATATCTGAATTTTTCCTTTCATGTTTAATAAGAAAAGAACCCCTTGGAGTCAAATCAACACTTTTTCAGTGGGGAAGTTTGAAATCCCTGTCTCCATCAGTGCCTACAGGATATTTCCTTATGTCATGAAGCCATCTCATTTAAATATCGTACCCTTCAAACTGTTCACTAGTTTCAATCCAGAATTGTTTGATTCCACGCAGACTTTGTATCAACTCTTTCTGTCGTTGGAACCCATTGTGACGGCATTGTGCAGTGGAGCTTTCTGAGAGCCCTGCTTAGACTCAGCAGCAAACGGGGGCGTTTGGTTTCCTTTGGGGTTTATTGCTGCAGCCCCTTCAATGTGCATAATTTTCACGTGGTGTTTTCACTTGGGCAGCGGATGTTGTACATCTCACTGGTGGGTGTTAGAGAGGGAACTGTACCCCTGGAAGGGTGGATCTCTGTGTCAGAACTGGAGAGCAGTGGTGGAACCGAGCAGGGTGCAGGCTGCCTTGTTGCTTCTGCTGTTGCACTGTTAAAAACATTAATCTCTAGCTGCTGAATATCTCCCACTGGTGATTGCTAAACGTAGTTACTTATGTACAAGCAAGCTCAAACAATGGAAAATGCAATATGGAATATGAAATATGACCCCTTTCTTTGTGCTCCGGTGGGAACATTCACCTCGCTTTGGTGAGGAATGTGCACCTCACATTTCCGAACATTGTGTTCAGCAGATGAGCTGTTTCCTCCCCCTCCTTCAGGTTTTGGTTTCTCCTTTGGAGAAGGGGGCTGAGAGGCTGTGCTTAGATGGACTGTTAGAGTAATTAACAGAATGAACCGGCGTGGTTTTAAAGATGCTGTTGTGTGATTTTATTGTGATCGAGTGGGGGGGGGTGGGAATTGGCTTGGTTCTCACTTTTTGGTTTTCCGTAGTTCAGTTTACTGAGATGTAGACGAGCAAGAGTCAGACTGGGAAAGAGATCCCTTTTGACTCTGACAGTGTCCCCAGCTGGAGAGAAGACAGAAGAATGTAAGGGAACCTCAAAAAAACCCAAAGCCAACAAACCCAACAAACCTACAGCTAACCTCTTCCTGTCAAGCGGCATATTTGCAAAGATTATGCAAATTTTCATGTTGCTGCTGAGTTTTATCTTTGCTGTGTGTCCGTGTCACTCTGTTAAACTGCTGAGAGAAACCTCTCTGTACAGGCGTGGGCACAATTTAATATGTCCTAAGGTAATGAGAGTAGAGTAAATTATGGGGAAACTTTGTTCCTAAACAGTTGCTATCAGCCCAATTTCATGGAAACTTTAACAACACAACAAACAACAAAACCTAAAAAAAAAAAAAACAAAACCAAAAGCCCTTAAAAATAGAGATGAGGTTAAAAGGAAACTGAAAAAAAAAAAAAAAAAACCAAAAAAACACAAAAAACCAAACTAAAAGCCCTTAAAAATAGAGATGAGGTTAAAAGGAAACTGTGTCTAATTTTGTTGGCGTTGTGGTCCTGATTTGTCGCTTCTGGTGACTTGAATTCCTCACAAATTGCTGGTTTGCCTGCAGATCTGTAATTCCCACATGCTGTAATTTTGCCCTGAGAAATGCTGGCCACTGGCAGCTCTCTCTGGGCTGGAATTTTGAATGTTTTAAACTCCTCAGCGTGGTCTTTTTCTGTGTGATCTAGGTGGAGATGCCTCTTGGGGAGGCCCAAGAAGCTGTTGTGCTGTAATGAATGCTCTGAGAAGGCAGTGGTGATGAGCAGGGGGCTGGGGTGCAGGAGGTGCCCGCTGTTGGATTGTGGGTTGGCTGCAGAGAGTCTGTGTTCTCCGGCAGCAGTGCAACCATCCAGCAGAAGGATGTGCTGGAGAACCAGCGTGCTTCAAAATGTGAGATCAAGAGCTATGCAGGAAAAATTCTGAGCTGTTTGTTATGCAAAATACAAGGATCCCCCAAATAATGTGCTTTGCTTTTTAATTCCTATCAGCTAGTGGAAGGGTCAGATATTGCTATGAGCCTCTGGCTGGTTTCAGATCACTAGCTGCATGCTTTGAGTTTCAGCTAGCACCCAGTCTCTCCTTTTAGGCCAGATGTTTAATTGTTATGTCGTCAACTGGAAGAATATGTCATTTATTTTAAAGTCAGAGAACTTGAAATGCTGAGATGAAAGGAGAGATGATCAGAGTTGCACTTTCATCTGGTTTTCATCATTTCAGTTGGGTTTCATCTTGGTAGGTTTTTGTTGGGTTTTTTTATTTAGGAGCCCTGAGAAATGAAACTTTATTGTTTGGTTTTTTACATCAGTTTTATCCTCTGGACATCCCCTGTTGTTGTTATAACCATTACTACGCTCATAGGCTTGGTATGGATTTATCAAGTAAGAGGACATGACAAGTAAATGCAATTAATGGAACTGATTGGATCCTCAGGAGTTTGTGATGGAAACTAACCTGTGGATGGAGGCTGGTCTTGAAGTACAGAGATACTTTAAGCTCGGATATTTTTACTTTTCTGCTCAGCTCTAAAATGACGTGGAGTTTTATATACTAAAATAGTCATGAATGCTTCTTAAACAAATCTGAAATGCCTGGGGAAGGCGCTTTTTGCTTATACGCTTAAACAAATCTGAAATGCCTGGGGAAGGTTTTTTGCTTATACACTAATTGTGTATTATTTCCACTTATGATTAGGAATTGCAATTAAGGACACTGTCGTGCTGTGTTCTGTGCAGATGAGTAACGGCGATGACTGTCGGGAGAACAGAGCTCTCTGCTTAGCACATGGGTCACCTGGGCCATACCTATATGCACTAATTCCTTCGCTGGCCTCTCCTTAGGTATAATAGGGGTCTCTGCTGTTGGCAGCCCTCTAACCAGTAAGGCTGAGCATCGCTGAACATGAGCCAGCAATGTGTGCTGGCAGCCCAGAAACCACCCCTGTC
>NW_010125749.1:70254-135685 GCF_000699245.1 Pterocles gutturalis | reverse complement strand
CCAGTGCTGAAAGGGGGCTCCAGGAGAGATGGGGAGGCTCTGGGTCAGGGGGTGCAGGGACAGGGATTCTGTGTTTAATGTGAAGCAGAAGACTGGCCCCAAGCAGTTTGCAGGATGCGTATGCAGTGCAGCAGCAGCGGTAACAGTGCTGCAGTGCGCTTCTGTGCAGTCCCTGGTACAGCAGGAAGACAAACCACATTCTGTAACTTGATGAAAGCAGAGTGTGTAATTTAAGCAAAACGCTTTACTTGATAGGCTGCAACCATTTATTTTTCAAGCCTGCTGTGAAATGTTAGTAGTGGGTTTGTATAAAAATGTTTGATTGTGAAGGAGGAATGTTTATTTTGGGTTTAAAAGTTTCAGAAAGGAAATGATACTCATATCTTGATCAAAGTTGAATAATGTGAAGTTTATAATGGCTGGAGTCTCTTCATGTTAAAGTGAATACAGGGCAGTTGTAAAGTGTTTATACTGTGCAACTGAGATCAAGATTTTACTACTTTTTTTTGCTGTACTAGAAGGATAAATGGAAGAAGCAACAGAGAGCTCAGGCTAGGCTTTGGACGCTGCCATGAAGTATTGCTGTTTATATTACTGCCGAGTCCTCAGCTCCACCAGAGTGGATGCTGTCCCTGTGCTCCCTATCCCTGCTGCATGAGGCAGGACAGCAAAGAGAGAGGGGACAGGGAGGGGGATCAGCTGTGTCAGGGGACTGCAGCAGGAACACCTGGGAAACACAGCTGGCCCGCGTCGCAGAGTGACCCCCCTGCAGAGCTGCCGTGTGCTCCGCGATGGCTGGGCACAGCCTCTCTCGCTCTGCGCTCCCACCCAGCACTGCAAGGCTGGCGAGCACAGAACTCCTCACGATAATCGTACACACCGTGGTCCTGTAAGGTAGTTAATGATTATTAATATCCTGGTGTGGGTGATGTGCTGATGTCTGCCTTGTGTTTGGAAATGGAGAACAGCAAGTAGAAGAGGTCGATCCTGAAATGGCTTCCCAGAGAAACAGAGGTACCTTTTCATCTACCTGCTCCAGTTGTTCTCAAGATGCTGGAAAAACACTGATGCTCCTCCGGCTGCTTCTTGTTTGGCGAGTGCTTTCCAGTGTGACAAAGCACCATGCTCCTGCAAATGAACAGGTGGTTAATTTGTCAATGAGTTGACTTGCATACCTAATTTCCTTTCACACCTCTTGTTTGCAGCTGATGTTGGTGTGTATCAACACCTGAAGCCTTCCCTGCATTTACTGAGAGTGAGCATTTGTGTAAAAGGGAGAGGGTAAGGGCTTTTAAGTAAAAATATGGTGATAGATGGCATTTAAATACCTGTATTTTGACAGAAAATGATGATGTAATTCAGGGCATATTAGTATGAAGGACTTGAAGGGGAAATTGCTGCAGCTCAAAGCACTTGAGGAGGCTCTGGAGCTAGTCTGTGTGTAGCTGGAGCCATGGAGGGCAAGCATTAGGGCATGCTTCTGCTGGAGTAAAGATGTGTTTGGTCATCGCTGAAGGCTTACTTGAATATTTGTAGGCAGTAGCATTGTTAATTTTGTCTTCTAAAGTAAATTAGTTGTTGTCTTCTGCAAGGAGGAGAAAGTAAAGCAAAACCAGCCCTTGCCCCTTCCCTCCCCTTTCCCATCCGGGTGCTTTTGCTCCCGCTCTACCTGTGGCTGTGGCCACACAAGTGGTTGCTCTGGCAGGTGACTTGGGAGCAGCAGCAAGCGGGGCAGGGCAGGTGGGTGGGAGTCAGCAGCGGGAAACGGTGCCGATGGGGTAAGCCAGATAAAGCAATGACATTTTTTGTGGGGGTAAAACCCCAGGGAAATGATTTGTCCTTCAGCAGGCTGGATAGCCATAGTGGTATTTTGGCAGCAAAGCAAAAGGCAGAGGGTTTTCTTTACTCCCAGCTTCCCAGGAACAGGGCTTGTTTCACAGCAGCTCGATGAACAAGAGGCTGTTGGGTTGGTCAGGGCTCCTGGCAGATGCTTTGTTTTCGTGCATTCTCCTTTCATTTGTCTCTCTGTTAACCCGTGCCGTTGTCTGATGTCTGGGCAAGCTTTTTGTATTAGGAATCATCACTGGTCTGTTTGCAAAAAAGAAACACAAGGGGGATGGTGGTGTCTGATGGCGAGTGACACCCTCGGGATAATAATTGCCACAACTGTGGCCGCGATAATGAGCAGGCCTCTCGGGGTTGCCATGAAACTTAGAAATAAGTGCTTTTGGGTGTGATGGAGTTGTACTCTGGGCTTGGAGCCTGGTGTTTTTTTGTTTTTTGTTTTTTTTTTGTTTTTTTATTTTTTTTTTTTCTGTTTTGGGGATTTTCTGCACAACCATGCGGTTTTGAAGAGTTTAGTCTTAAAGAATTGAGTAAGTGCAGCAAGAGCCGTTTTAAGGAGGGTGCCGCATGTCACCAGGGTAAACAAACTCTTGGGGGTTGGCAGCTCTTCCATCCTACCTCTTAAAAAGTTAGGACTGATTCTGTGTCTCGTGAAAAAGCTGCAGCATGAGGCAGAGTGTATGCCGTAGTCAGATGGGAAGCTAAACCAAGACAAATGTCTGCTGGTGACCCCGAAAGGATTTGCCTTCTGTGGAGCTTCTGGTTTCCCTGCTGAAGTGGGGAGGTTCCTCATGACTCCTTCTACCTTTATTAACCTCATTCCTTCAGTCCTACTTACAAGATCATAATCTTTACCCTGAATTGGCCCAATTCCCTAAACTTGCTGTAAAAATAAGTACTTAAAAATTACATAAGCATAAAGTTTATTAGAGACTATGCAGTCGGGAGTCAGGAGATCTTTTGCATACATGTTTAAATAGTGCTTGCAGTATGACTGCCATTAGTTTTAGACTTTTGTTGCTGCTGTTGCTCCACCATGGCAGAAATCTCGCTCCAGCTGCGTGACGTGAAGGGTGTAAATATCAGAACTAGCAATTTTCTTCAACCATTTTCTTTGCATTTGAATGGAGCACCAAAAAAAAGGCGTCTGATCTGACAAGCAAACCTGATGATGGCTCTGGGAAAACATTTTTGTTTTTGTTTTCAAAGCAATTTCTGCAGTTTTTCTCCACTTCTCTATTGCACAATTTAACTGAATGGAGATGTATTATGCCTCCAGCACACAGCAGGATCCTTATGTCTATAGATGTTTTATGCAGTCTTTGCTTTTTGCAGTATGCTCGAGTGTAGTGCCTGAGGTGAATATTTTCTTTCTCCTCACCCACAAAATTGGCATTAAAAACAGTATCAAAACTAGGAAAATATTTTTTGAGCATATAGAAATCAAACCTGATCATGATTGTGAGCAGAGAAGGAAAACCCACTACATTTGGGTTCAGTTTTAGTGTGCGTGGAGCCATTCTGGTTCCTCAGTGTCAGTTCCATCGCAAAGTGGGAGCAAAAGGAGCAGGAGACGAAACCAAAATCCAATGCATTGCATGGGAATGTGAGTCGCTGTGAAGGGCAGATTTCTTAACTGAGGGAGAAGCAGTCCAGATATTCTAGCAGCAGCAAAAAAAAAAAAAAAAAAAAAAAGTTAAACTGATTTAGGGAAGATTTTTTTTTCTGATTATATATATTAGCAGTCCTAGTAAATATAGCATTTTAGGATTTGATTATATTTCCATGTAGAAATTTCTCTTGGTTAAAACAGTGTCTTGAGAGAAGGACAGATGGTAACTCCTTCCCAACTCAACTTCTGTTGTGAATAAATGTGACGACGATCCTTCTGGTTATTAGCAGTGATACATATTAGGAGGCTGCTAATTTTCCCTGTGTTTGCTACGTGGTTTACATTTCATGCAGCACTGAAATAGGTATTAAAAAGCAGCAGATACGTGGCAGGCACTTCTCCAACCATTTTTGTTCTCTGTCCAACTTTTCAAGAACAACCAGCTATGTGACACTTCCTCAAAACTGCATCAATTTCCTTGAAGATCCCCAGGTGCCTTCTAAGCATGCCTGGGATATTTCAAGCGAGGTGTTAATGGGACTCGTTTCCTGGGCAGTTTGCTGTTCCAGATTTATATGTGCATTAGCACAAGTTATTTTCCCCTCAGTAACTTCTATTTTTCTGTACATGTTTGATCCTTATGAAATTTAAGTCTGTGGTTGGGGACTGCAGGAGACTGATGAAGAAATATGAACAAGACTTTCAAGGTGATCTGCTTCTGGGTTTGTGTTCCTTATTAATTACCGTTGCTGTAATGAGCAGGTGGCTGGTATAGAGAGCAGGAGTAGCACAGGGAGCAGTTTCTCATATTTCTAAGAAATGCATGGCTGGTAAAGAAAGCCTACTGGTTTGTTTCCTTTTCCAAACCACTCACATTTGGTCCTTCCTCACTTCCCTTTTCTCTTACATGCCAAACCAGGCAGAGCACAGCGAGTGTGCAGCTTTGCAGTTGTGCACAAATCTTTTTTGGCTTGCCAGAGAGAGGGGAAGAAATTGGACAACATGGGTGGAATTCTCTTTTGTTTGATTTCCTTCCTCTCATTGCTGCTGTCATGAACATGTGAAAATTACCTCTAGCAAAACACTTAAGCTGAGATATAATCTGCCAAGGGAATTTGGGCATGCAGTACCTGCTTAAAATAACAATAAATTAGACAATTGGATGCCATATTCTCAGTGCAGCTTTGAAAGTCTCTGGCTGGAAGTGTAATTACAAATAAGGTTTAAACAATGCCATTTATTTACACAAGCTTGCTATGAGTCATGAATTGCGTTTTCCTAAATTAATGAAAAGATTAATTTTTTCTTGTTTTCATTTCTATCATCCCCATACCTTGTGGGGAATAATTTACAGAGTAAATGACTTCTGGGACCCCATCTGAAAACCATTGCGGTGTGGAGGCTGGCGAGGAATGCTGCAGCTCCCTTGGTAAAGCACGAGCCTCCTGGGAGCACCGGGGCTGCCTGTCCAGACCTGCGCTGAGCTATCTGCTGGGGCTTGGGTGGCATTCACATCTGGCTGTTGGACTGACTTGAAAGCGCCCTCGCTAGCTTGTTTGAAAATGAAGTTCTTTGTGCTATGGTGGCTCACCTATCTATCTTGCCTGGTCCTTGTGGGTTTACCTGCCATCTGTATCTGCTAAAACACGTTCAGTGGTGGGCTGTATCCGTACCATGGTGTGTTCTGCACTTCTATCCAGACCAGACTTCTCCTGGTTCAGCGCCGAGGGGTTGATGTGAGCAGCGGTCAGCGTGCTCTGCAGCCCAGCTTCCCAGCGAATACCTTGCAGAGCATGTGGGATGCCAGCCAGTGTCACGGGCAGGAGGAATCAAGGCTTTTGGGCATGGCACGCTTTATACAAGACCTGCTGCGTGGATACCCCCACAGCAGAAATTTTGCCAAGGAGTTTATCTGGGAATCTCTTTACCTGGTAGCACAGAGTTTGCAGTACTTCTGAATCCTCATTTGCTGTGTATGCACTGACCACACAGGCACTTCGCAGTACTTCTGTGAGTTACTCTCAATAATCAGACGGCATTTTGAGGATTTTTTCCCCTTGGCCTCAGACTGGTACTGCTTTTTAAAAAATTTAATTCCCTCTATGTTTTGCAGCATTCTAAGGGGCGTACAACTAAAATGCTTTATTTTCTGCTCAAAGTCTAAATCAAGAATAAGTGACCAAAAGGATTAACATGTGTCCTGAAAGAAGTGTCTTTAATACCAGTGACTGAAGCACAGGACCAAAGAGCGCGGATTACTGTTCAGGTTGGGGACTGGGTTGCCTTTTAATTTTAAAATAGGTCTTTTATTTTTCTTCTCTGTTCAGTGAGAAAGTACGTTCACAGGACCCCAACAGGCTGTTTCTTCAAAGGGAGCTCTGCCTTTTATGTTCTGTACAGGTTCAGTGGTCTTCCTGACCCCATCTCTTCGGCTGCTGAGATATTACTGTGCGAAAGTAGGGTGCAGGTAGGGAGGCAAAGATAAATACTGTTTGCTTTATTTCAGTGGTAGTCCCTTATGCGCAGCACCTGTGTCCAATCTTGATTATCTCTGAAGATTTAACAGTTTTCCACTTCACAGATAAAAACATCCTGAGATGAAGAATGAGAGTTAGGGACTGTCTGTCCCAAAAGCGATGTTTTATTGGCCAGCTATGAAACTTACGGTTATCAAACATCACTGCAAGAAATTTTGCCAGGTCTGTTTTTCACCAGAGTTGCGTGGTGTTTTAGCTTACTAAAAGACTGACAACGCTGACTAACAGAAGTGAGAGTTGTAGGTGACGCAGGACAATGCACACATTTCTGAGTTTACAGATGCGGTGGGGTAATGCTGCTGGTTTGCTTCTGAATAGAAGGAGAAAGCCCCGATGGCTGGCTCCAGGTCTGTGTTGCATATCACTGTTCTGAAACAGGAAAGTCACTCTGGAATAAAATGGGACAACTATGACCAAAATAACAAACTTCAGCAATTCTGCTAAATGAAGCCATGAATTGCAATGGAAGCAGTTGCTTTTAAATGGAGAGTTTAGCCTCTCGAGGTTATTCTCTATTGCCCTCACCCCTCACTGTGTTAATCCGTTGGCCAGTTTTGGCCACACTTGAAGAAAGAAGACTTCTCAAAGATACTCTGCTGCTAGAGGTTTCATAGAAATTTGGAGCCAGGGAAATGAGGGAGTCCCTGTAACATGAGCTGAACATTTATTAGATGTGAAAGAAACCACAAAGGGAAAAGATTTTGAACATCGGCCACCTCCGACAGCGTTGGAGCATGATGTCTCCAGACACAAAGCCGTAGGAAAACAAGGATTATGAGTTCTGCTTTTAGGAAATAACTTTTTGCTATAAACTTGCTGTGAACTGGCTCGTGGGACCTTGCCAAGCCGTTCTTGGAAAAAGATGTGGGCTTCTGTGAGCTCTGCGCAGTGGTGAACTCTTGATCTTGTGATGCGCTGTCCTGGCTCTGAGGTGCATCTGTCCTGGGGGAGTTGATGCCCGTTCCCTGCTCAGAGCTCAGCAAATTAGAGCCTTCTGCTGTTCATAGTTAAGGGGGGAAACCCAGCCTCCCTCTGTAGCAGTGTCTTCTGAAACGAGTGGAGGCTATGTCCTTTTTTCTTCTACTGCATTGTTAATTATCACAAATTAAAGTGTAGGTGACTTGCTGACAGCAATTTAAAAAAAAATCTGACTCTTGACAAATGAAGGATTCAATACTGCCCTATTTTTTTAAAAACAGAAACTTTCTATACAAGGTGAAGGAAAGTTTTTTCTGTGTCCTGGAAATAATGTACAATTATTAATTTTTTTTCCCAGCTTCCTGTGCTCAGCTACTTTTTTAAGAAATTCATTACTCAATGCCCAGAGGGGTAGTTGGTGGAATTTGGTATCACTCTGAAATTCACGCAGTGAAGTTAGAGCTGCATTTGCCACTGGGTGATGTTAAATTGAAGGATGGCATCTAACACTCCCAGCACGCTGCAGGAAGTACTGGGGTTCATCTCTGGCCAAGGAGGAAGCCTGCTCCGGTGGAGAGCAGTCCGGGCTGAGGCTTGGGGAAAAAGCAGGGACCTCGGGTCTCAGGGCTGTGCTGCTCGATTAAACGTGTATTGCCGCATCTGTCACTGTGTCCCTTTGCCCGTGTTTAAAACAGGCAACGATACTGACCTACATGACAAGTGCTTAGTGCTTCCTAGATAAAAAACACTGGAGAAAAGGTGTTTCTGTTTGCACACGTCTGTTGTTAACAAGCACTTGGGAATTTAACATAGTTTCCTTGCAGCATTTCTCACTAGTGACTATGCTGGCTATGGTGTGCTTATCCACGGGAAATGTTTCCTTTTCTTCAGTCCTAGTCTTCCCTTCAGAGTGGCAGTAAGGTTTTGATTCCTTGTTTTGCCTTCCAACAGTTAAAACAGAGGCAGGCCTGTCAGCGTTGTACCACAGGTGCCTTTGATCAAAGGCAATATCAGAGGCTCCGCAGCCTTTATCACCTGCCCACAATCTACAAATAAAGTGTGAACATGGAAAGTGGTTAAAATGGGTCTGTTTCACCAACACAGAAATAAAAGCTGCCCTAAATCAGAGAGACTCTCTCTCCTAATGACAGCAACAACAAAAATGTTCCTCTCTGTTTTCTGTTTGGGATGCACATGTCTTTTAATTAATCTTCCTTCTCCTCATTTCCCTTTCATCTGGGGCTCCTCTAAGCACTTCACAAGAACATAATAACCAAGCCCTGCTCTATCTGTGACACACATGATTATTGTTATTATCTTCATTAGGCTGATGCAGACTCTGAAATTTTGCATGATCAAGTAACTAACCCAGGGTTAAATAGTGATGGAGTGTCAGGACTGGGAACAGAGCAATTCATCCTGGGTTGAGCTCAGGTTTTGGTGACATGGGTGTGTCATTTAGGCGTGGGCAGCGCTGTCCTGTTACCAGAGCCCAGCTCAGAGAGGTCCTGTGCCAGTGCAACCAGGCAAAGTCAAAAGTGTTGCTGTGGAAAGTGTTTTAGCTTCAGAAATTGCTACAGCTCTCACTAAATGAAACACTCTATAAATACCACCGGCCAAACCCTGCTTGTGCTGTAGGGATTTCCTGGTATCTCTGTAGTCAGGTGGCTCGACCGATGACCACTTCCAAGTACAGAGAAGCCCTGGGTGTCACGCTAATTGTCGTGCACACTGTTCTCGCCTAAGCACACACCCTCATGCAGGTGTAAGGCTTTGTGCACAGATTTTGCTGCTATATCGGCCATGGAGCTACTGTAGAACGTAGGACATTCTTTAATAGGTCATAGTTAAGAAGCTGGACTGATACGTTTAAATATCCCCTGTGATAGCTCCAAAGCTGGTTTCTTTTCTCTTATATCTCATAGCGCTGTGGGTGAGCCCCGGGTTCCTTAACGAGCTTTCGTGCCCCACGCAGATGATCTCTGAATACCTGGGTGCCTTGCTAAGCACCTGTGCAAAGCCATGTGCTTGTCAGCTGGAGGAGTTTAAAGACACGTGGGTTACAATAACTGACGCAGCCATCGCCAGATGTGCACCTTGCTCCATCATTTCCCAGCACAGCCTGACCAGCACCCAGGATGAAGCGTAAATGCTTCGTGCACCTCATTGGGAGATGGACGCACAGATGGGTGTGTGCAGAGGACGAGTGTCGCATTGCTTTGTGCTCAGGGAAAGATATTTTCAGTCAATGGGAGACGTCGGAGTGGGGGATGACAGAAGGGCTTTTCCCCCCCACACAGATTAAAACACGCCAGTGATTAGAGAACTGCAGTGGCTGCTTTAAACAGCTGTAGAAGAAAAAACAGAGGGTTCCAGGAGCCTTTGTTGGCAGTGTGTAGTAATGCACCCGCAAGCCTCATCTGCGGGAAAGATGTCTCCCTTAGGTCATGTGAGGATAGCAAAAAGGTCCCTGGAGGGGTTCAAGACCAGGCTGGATGAGGCTTTGGGCAACCTGGGCTGGTGGGAGGTGTCCCTGCCCATGGCAGGGGGTGGCACTGGGTGGGCTTTAAGGTCCCTTCCAACCCAAACCATCCTGGGATTCTATGATTCTGTCATGACCTTTTGATTTATTTACATCATGTGTTATATATTAACGCACCATGTAGTAGGATTCTTGTGTAGATCAACGCGCCTGTGATGGGAGAGTTCCCCGAGTTACCATAAGAGTGGGGAAGGAGGAAGGGAACATGCATTGGGCACGAGAAGCTGCTCTATGGCTCATAGTGCTCTCCAGATCAGGAGGGGGGCGAGGAGACCCAGAAAGTCCTGGTTATGGTGCTCTAGGAAAAATGGGGATGAAGCAGCATGCGAAGGTGGACTTGGAGTAGCTTTATTCTCCTTTCTTTACGCAGAATGACAGATGGCTCACGAGCCTGTTTGCCATGTTTCAGCAGTGCTGCTCAGAGATGGTTGAAGCATGTATTTAACAGTAAGGGCCATTCTGGGATTGTTAGAGTGACAGTAGGGATTTTTATCTGCAGCCAAAAGCTTTTTCATCTGGAAGTTAAAACAAGATTTAGATAGCTACCTGAAATAGTAGGGCTTTGGGGTTTTTTCCTACAGATTTCCTGTTTTCTTAGAAGTGGGCACCAAGCTGGCATCACAGTTTTATCCAGGTTTTCATCTGTGGAGGACATGCTATAGGTCATTCCAGCTTTTTCTGCTTTTGTACTTAAAGCCTCGTGATCCTAGGTCGCAGAGGGAGATTTGTGTAGTGGACATGAACTAACATCACAAAGACACTCTTTAAAATCAGTGTGCAGGTTGGCAGGAGTGCTGGAGATGTGCTCATATACCCCCATGCTGACATGAAGTTGATTACCAGCACTCTCTATTAGCCCAGGACCATGAGAGTAGGTGTGTTGTGCTTTGACTGAGACACTGGCAGTTTGCACAGCAGAAACCTGCCTGGAATGTGCCTGACACTCGCTGCTGGGCTGCTGTTCTTCTGCAGGGCACTCTGTGCGGGGTCAGTCTGCATCTGGGATCTCCTCTGCATTTTATAAAATAGTCTTTGTAGTAAAAAAGAATGGAAAGCTCCTTACAGCTATGCACAAATAGACCAGCATGCCCTGGACATGTTGTGATGTTCCACAATAGCTTCAAGGCATTGCTCAGCAGAAGCAAAATACAGATGAGAAATGAGTTGCAGTGACTTGGAAGTTATGTCCAATCTGAGTGCGTATTTCTACAGATTTGATAGAAATCTTCTTAACTGGAAAAATTAGCTGTCATGTGCTGTAAATCATCAGTCACTAATTACCCCCGTTGTTCACTCATGGTCTTTTGTGTCAGAAAATGTGTGTAGCTATAAAAGGGGAGGGAGTGGGTAAAAAATCCTCACTCACTAGAGTCTGTGATGTTGGGGAACGTAGAGGCTTTCTTTCGTTAGCATTCACAACCTTGAAATCTACATATCTTTTTTCTCTCTAAATAATTTTTTTAGTGTAACATTTTGAATCGAATTTTATTATAATGAAATGTGTTTTATTGACAGCCCCAGAGACACAGCCGCTGGTGCACAGAAGGCACACCTGACTGACAGCACCGGCTTTTTGCTGGGCTTCCTCTTCCCAGCCTGCCTGGAGGTCTGGAGTCCAAGCGGGGCTGTGTCAGAAGATAAAAGTGCAAATCCTCATGGTGTGCCTGAATGAGGCAGGCAGCAAGTGACCAGCTAGAGGTTGTGCTTGCACAGAATCAGGTTGAGCACTGCTATCCTCTTGTTACGCACCCGTTACTTCTCAATTTAGAACTGTTAGCATATTTGCATGTGCTTTGGCTGGTTCCAAGGAAGCAATATCCATCTATTTACTAGATGAGGCGATAGCGAGCATGCAGTAGGATATGGTGGTAAGCTTCAAATGTATTTGGTTAAATGCAAGCAAGATGATGTAAAAGTAAAGGCATCAAATTGGTTCTGAGAACAAGAGCCTAATCATTATGTATTGTCTCTAGAAGAACTTGTAAATGGCACTTTCCTCTGTTGATTTTGTCTAGCCAGAAACCCAGGAGAACAGAGCTGTGAAGTCCACAGCCACATCTGTACAAAGCCAGCAAAAAATCTCCAAAATCTCTCCGTAAAAAGTTCGTGTAGATGCTTATTTTAATTTCCTTGCAATTTGTGGCTCATGCCAGTTTCCTGACTCACTGTCACTCTGGCACGGTGATACGCCAAGTTTTCCAATAAGGAAAAGAAGGGAGCGGTGAGTCACTGGCTGATTTCATATGCACTTGATTTGCTCTATCATTATCTATACTGGTTTTATATTTTTTAATTAGTTCATTTACAAAGTCTCTGAGATATGTTTCATTGCATGAATTGACTAGACTTGTTAGTCTTCTGTAAAGATTAGAAAGCCAGAAGACAAGTTGAGCTTTTGGTGGCCGGCCCTTTTTTCTGCCATAGCATGCACAAAGGGAGTATGAATGGGCGTAGAGTCTTTGAATTTTCTAAGATTTGAAAAAAAGTGAAATAATAATATTCTTAGTTTTTGAGGATGTACTATTTGGTCTGAAAATCTGTTAAGACTGCTGAGTAGATCTGAAATGTCCCCAGAGTGGCCTTTTTCCTTGGTAAAGCTTGTGTTTCATTCTGTGTTGGAGCAGAGGCATTGCCTTGCTTGGTTTGTCTGAGTTAAAAACCTAGAAGGGGGTCTGAACGGAGCCCTGAGAGAGATGCTGGGTCTGGGAGAAAGGTCTGGCCAGCTTCATCTGAAAGCTGCTAATGATTCCTGTCGTTTCAGATGAGTGCCATAAACCTTAGCTACTATTATGTTTCTATTTGTTGTTTAGAGTTGTAACAGCTTCTGATTTTTCCCATTCCGCGTAAAGGAATCTTTCCAAGTCTCAACGAATAATTTTGTTTTCAAGCCTAGGTCTAGGTGCCAATTTATTTTAGCCAGATCACGTCATCTGTCTCTAATTGAAGTCTTTCCTTGGCTTGTGGGAATTGCAGGGCTGATGAAGACAGGCTAAGGCAGGAGTGTCAGAGTGCGATGCGATGGGGTGGGATGAAGGATCCCTTTAGAGGGAGCTGTGTGGTGGGGGTGGAAGGGAGAGCAAAGTGACACACTGTCAGCTTAGTCTCAGATTTGACCCATGTCATTTTGCAGTTTTAGTGCTGAGAGCTGTTGTTGCATAAATAGAAAATCTTCCCTGTTTTGGAATGTATTTAAGCTCTTGGGCTCACGCTGGCCAAGTGTCCCATGTTCCCTATTTGAGGAGGGCTTCCTTCCCAGCCACAGTCCTGGGAACAGACCTACACTGTAATTAGGGAGATGAGGGATTTGATTAGGGAGTGGTTTTGCTAGTGAGTCACCCAGTATTTGGCAGCCAGGGATGCATTCAAATGCCTATTTGTTTTGTTTTGATTTTTTTTTTAAAGTAAGCAGGACTAGCTGTCCTGTGCTGCCTTCCCCAGACGCCCTGACCCTGTGTTAATGACGCCGTGTGTGAATTGATTCTACACCTGATGAACCTTTTTTTAACTCCTCCCACTCTTGCAGGCAATTTTGTGCTAAGACTTTGCATACGGCATTACAGTGGAGTTTGAGCTAGGTTAGAGGAACCGTCATTTATTACTGCCCCTGCCAGAGAGAGGGAGAAGTTGTTTTTTAATATAGTTTCTTCTCCAAG
This sequence comes from Pterocles gutturalis, assembly GCF_000699245.1. Lineage (NCBI taxonomy): Eukaryota > Metazoa > Chordata > Aves > Pterocliformes > Pteroclidae > Pterocles > Pterocles gutturalis. Next base: position 122,578 of record NW_010125749.1, on the reverse strand, counting down.
CCCTTAGTTAATTGCATTCTGTATTTTTTTTTCCTAATGGTTAATTACTTGTTACATGCCATGCAGGTAAGCCAGAAGCCTTTAGGAATGAATGAGTAGCTCAGATATTTCCCCACTGATATTATATTAATGATAAAAGCATTGAATGGAAAAAGTGGGTGTGACAGGTGGTGCAAGTCTGAGGGTAATAGTGGTTTTCAGTCCCGAGAAGGAATGTCACTACAAAGCAGACAGAGATTTGTATTTCTTTTCCCAAGCAGCAGTGTACAGAGCGTGCAGCACCTGTCCTGGTGACAGCCCTCTGAAAACGCTGCTGGGGGCAAGCGGCAAGTCCTCCTGTGTGTCACAGCTGCGGGTTTGCTCTCCGTTTCAGACGAGCCCTCACCCCTTGCTGCACGTGCAGGTCGTGGGAGGCCATCAGGGTCTGTGCAGGCTTCAGACTCTCAGGCTTGCCTGCTCCGGGGTCTGTCAGCAGGTTTTTAAGCCGCTGTTTCATGGCCTGCAAAGGGGCGCAGTGCTGGGTGCCCAGACCCCGGCTCGTTCCGATCCTGAGCTGCTGGGCTGGATTTCTTTCTGCGCAGTGCTCTGCTTTGTTACTCGGGGAAACCCCTTTCTGAACAGGCTGCTGTGGGTGTTGGCAGTTTCTTTTCAATGCTTTCTAGGTCACAAGTTTCTTGCATGCCAGCGTGAGCAGAGTTTAGGAAACCCTTGTTTTGATTTGTTGGTTTGTTTTGTTTGTTTCTTTTTAATCCTGCAACGCTGTTTCAAAACCAAAGACTATTTCACCAATGCTTTATGTCATGTCGTGCAACAGTGGAAATTAGTTTTGCAGGAGGAAAATCTGTGTGTGTGTCCTAAGGAAGCTCCTGTCAGTGTTTTCAAGCACGACGTCGCCACTCATTTAGCAACACTTAAGGAGCAAACCTGCTGCTTTCTGCGTGTGAGGCAGTGAATGCTTCCATGGCAATCCAGAGAAGCTGGTACTGTGCTTTAGTTCTAGATTTGCTGGTTCTGGGAGCAGGGGGAATTTATTTTGAGGTACAAATAGCAGGGCTACCACAGTGGTTTTCTGACACTAAGTATTTAAATAGGGTCCAAATGGTGAAGCCGGGGTTTAGCAGCTGGTGGGTGGCTGAGCTGGAGCTCGCTGGTTTGAAGCTTAGGGATCAGCGTGTGAACAGCAGTCACACCTTGGGGTTGCAGGGAAGATATAATCACAGAGACCTCGGAATAAACTTCTCTCCACCTCATCTTTTCACATGTCTCTGAACAGACAGGTGTGTATATCACTGTGTCTCCTTAATGCATCATTTGAGGCAGATTGGATATGGCTGCAGGCAGGAGGAAGAGCCCGACAGTAGGAATGTGGCTTGTGCCTCCAGTGGCTAGGAGGCCAGGGCTCAGCTAGCCCTGCTTGGCTACCTCCACCTGAGGGAAGGGGTCTGGGCAGAACCAGGGAGCACAGCCTGGGAAGGAGAATGCCTTGATAAGGAGGAGAGGTAGGCAGCTACAAATCATGGAGGGACAAGAGTTGTCAGTACAGAGTCTGCTCTGGCTCTTTGGGATCCAAGAGGGGGTGAGAGGGGGTTCCCCTCCTCTTTGGAGGCTTCCCCAAAGAGCGGTGCAAGCCCAGGGCTGCAGAAGGGCAGGAGAGATGGTGCTGGGGACACACGATTGCCCTCAGTGCCCAGCCTGCATCATGTAGAAAAGTTGTGTGCTGCTTCCCGTCAAGCACCATGATTTTTCCCCATTTAAATACCCCTTTAAAGATGCATATTGTTTTTAAGTAATTGGTTATGTTGGCCAAAGGTGCTGCAGCACACAAGCAGTGTTTAAAGACTGCATTGGCATTACTGATGGAAGGCTGGTGAGCTGAGAACCTGGGGCTTTGTTTCTGCAGCTTTGTGCTCGGTGCACAGGCTGACGCTGTGTTTTGCACCTGCTTTGCAAGCAGTTGGAAATCGAAGGGTAATGTTGTGTTTTGGTGCGTGGAAAATGGGGCTCTCCCAGGGAAGCGCTACCGTCTTTTTGCTTGAAATTGTGATTTCATTGTGGCTTAGCTTATGAACACTGTTTCTTAGCATGATGGCTCTTTGTTCATATCTACAGGCAGCAGTAATGAGGTGACGAGCCCACATTTCTTGTAAATACAGAGGACAACCAAGGCACTCTGCACACTAGATCTGCTACAGAGCACTGCTGTCAATGATGGTTAACACAGAGGAACCATCTGTACTAAAATGACCTGTTCAGAGCATCTTTTTACTTTGTATCAGATGACTTTCCAGTCTTGCACCTTTTGTGGCAGCTCTGCTCAGTAACACAAAGTCTGTCCAGGCAAGCAGCCTGCACCGTGCAGGATCAGTACCTCCTGCCTCCCTGTTCAAAGCCTGAACTGTGCACTCACAGGAAAATTTCCCTTTCCCAAAGCACTTCCCCTAAATCAGGGATAACTTAGGCCGTTCAGTATGGACCTGCATTCCAAAAGCCTCAGAATCAGGTCTTGGATATTAACTGTGAAATCGCCTCTAAAGAATGGGAGGCCACAGTGTTCAGGATCCTGCACTAGATCCTAGAAACCCTCTGCCACTGTAGGTGGGTGAGGTCAGCCACCTTCCTCTTCCCCATTTATTTGACATTCCCATCCTATCTAACACTCCGTGCCCAAAGACTTTTTATCCTCCAAATCGCTCTTGAAAGTCTTTTTCATGCCCAGTGCCCGCAAAAATCCGATAACTGCCTTGGTGTCTGTGTCAGGTATTTGGACACTAGAATGGCAGGCGTAGTAAAGTAACCTCGATAGGGCTGAAGTAACTCGTCATTCCTCTGGGTTCCCTTGAGCCCTGTCGCTGTGCCCATCTTGATCAGCGCTCCTGGCCAGGTCCTGCCTGGGTTTCATCTCACAGAGTTCCAAGCTCTACGTCAGCACTAATAGTGCCTGGTTCAGCTGGTGGGATACTTTGAAAGGTTGGCACCACATCTCCTGTATGTTTGTTCAGTCCTGAGAATCCCAAATGTGCTTGAGAAGTTAGAGATGATGGCGCTAACGTGTGCCGTGTAATCATAAAGACATCCCAGGTGGCCACCAGCCCTGCCGAGAGGCTGTCTCGGGAAGGGTGGTGCCTGTCAGCTGCTCATGGCTATTTTGAGATCCTCCTGGCACATAGGTATGAGCTTTAAACCAAGAAAGGCCTCGTCAGCCACGTGTGGCAGCTTTGCTTTCTTGGATTGCATCAGGTGTTGGGAGACACCTGGGAGCACATCTCCACCAGCAACATGATCATTGTCTGGAGCTTGGCTCCAGCTGTCTCTGCCTTCCCACCAGCTACAAGCAGAAGGGAAAGTCCAAAGCTCTGTCATTTTGCTGTCTTCTCTCCCCTGCTCTATCATTGCTTAATTGTACCCCTAAATCTTATTAAAGTTTGGGGTGAGTCATTGCTATGGCGAGGTGGAAACAGAGCTGAGCAAATGCAAGAGAGGAGGTGTGTCTTCCCGTGTGAGCGTGCTGAGCAGGAGGACTCCCACAGCAGAGAGCAACTCCTCTGACTTCACTGATGTGTTGCATCATCTGCTTGCCGCTGCCTCTAATTTAATGCTCTAAATCCCATATCAAAACACCTGTAGTCCAAAGAGAATGTAAACCTGGAGTTGGAAATGAGTGCCAATTAGACATGCAGATCTCTCTTAGTCATCTGAGACCTTCCTCCAAGCTCCCACAGGACTTACAGCAGTGGGTCCGTGTTGTCCTGTTGCATTGACTCTCCGCAGAACCCTCTTCCCTCTCCACCACCAGAGTAAAGTTGTAGGCTTCATCCAAGGTGGCTGCACTCCACTGTCCTAAATGTATTGCATTTGTGGCTACGGTAGTTCAAGCTTGTAAAACACATCATGGTCCCTTGTGGAAGAAAAGCACTGTGGAACTGCAAGGCCATTGTCGCCGGACAGATAATTTCCTTGTCATGAGCTGGAAGAGCTCCGCTGCTTTACGGTGTAGGCACCATTCTAATCCCTTAGCTTGCTGTTCTGGTTTCTGATGCAAATAAAAAAAAAAAATCTTCTTTCCAAGGCTATGTTTTCCATCACATCCCAGGTTCCTACTCCTTGTCACTTTTGGAGGTTTAAGGTGCCTCTGGCATGGCTGGGGAGGCGTTGCTGTCGGCAGGGCAGGCACCTCTCGGGGCGGTGGAGGGAGCTCGGGACGGGCGTGTGTCACTCCATCGTGGGGTTGCGAGCACAGAAGCCCAGAGCCGTTGAGGCTGGAAGGGACCTGTGGAGATCATCTGGTCCAACCCTGCTGCCTTCTCAGACAGTTGTCCTAAGGCAGGGCTGGAGCTCTGAACCTCCCTTTTCCCATCCCTGGGTCAGTCCCTCTGGCAGGACAGCAGTTTTTGCCGAGTTGCTTTTTGCACAGTGACGCTCTGTGCACCTGCTGGTTTAGAGGGAATGAATCCTGCTTGGTGAGCACTTCAGCACAGAGGTTTCTGCCATGAAACCGACATCGAGGTAGTCTGTCTGCACTAGCTTTAGAATAAATTTTTTCATCAGCTGCCCTCCGAATTAGAGTGTTTGCTGGGAGCAGTACAGTTGCAGTGTCCCTGGTTCAGTACGTACTGCTTTGTTTTTCTCTGCAAGCTTTAGCTTTAGCTGATATACTTCCAGCCTGTTTCACAGAGTTTCTTTAATTATGAAAATGAAAATCTATCTTCGTGTCAGTGGGAGCTGAGGCCCCATCCTGACAGAAAGGTGGGTGCAAACTTGGCCCTTTGTTACTGAAATAAAAGAAGCCGCAAGTTTCAGCTGCAAGGGCTGAAGAGGAGCATCGCTGTGACCTGTGTGATGTACCTGCTCGGATTAAGTCCTGTGTTGAATGTGTCTGTAAAAGCAAGGAGAGCTCGGATCCCTCTGCTGTGGCTTCTCCAGCTGCAGTGTTTGGGGCTCAGCGGCAGGAGTTAGCAGGGTGTTTCATTTCCGTGTAGCACAACGGAGTGATGATAGGAGAGCAGGAGAAAACATTGCATTGGTATTTCCTCCCTTCTTCCATCTTCTTCTTGAGGATGTTGATAGGTTTATCTCCTCTAAAATTGGGACTGTACTTCCCACAAGTAGTTCTGACCTGCTGTGGGCAGTCTGGGACCAGCTCCTACCGGAGCACAGGTTGAAGGTGTTGAGAGCGGGTTAAGCTGAGTGAGGTTTCTAGACGGGGTTGCAAGACAACTGCTTTTTTTGTGAAAGGGTGGGACACCGAGGGGAGTATGTAAGTCATCTAAACCACAGAGAGTTTTGCTAGGTGAATGCAAGATTTATTTTTGTTCCTCAGATATCGCCTGCATAGTGATATCTCAGTTATTAATGGAGCGAATGAGGGAAAGACAGGCAAGAGATGCCAGGGCACTGTGAAGATGGAGGTAAGTCTGCCATCCAAGAGGAACCTGAGAAGTTCCTGTTGGAATTACAGTAGACAGCAATGCTCCAAAGGAGAAGAAAGGCCGGGGGAATGCTGTGTCGGGTGGGATGGAGGCAGGCACTTCATACTTGTGTTCGGTGTTGATACACGTTGATAAGATTCACACCCTTCTCCACCCTGAGCCTTCTCTGCTCGGGGCTAAGCAGTCTGATAGGGAGAGGACAGAAGGGAGATTGTTGTAGGAGGTAGGAGGTTGGACTAACGTTACCGGGCAGATATTGGTAGTCTGAAAGCCAACTTGAATGCTGCCCTGGATAGGCAGTGATGTACAAATAGGATGTACAAGATGGAATAGGACAAATGGTTTTTCTTGCTTTTTCCTTCTGTCTCTGTAGCTTTTTTTCCTTTAGTACCTTGAATTTGTGTTTGTTTTTTTGGCATTTTTCCAGATGTCTTCTGGGAATAGTTATCCTTGGGCCTTTTATCTCTTTGTGTTTGTCATTTAGTGTGATCCTGAGAACCCTGAAAGCTAAGATATATGGTGAGGGAGTTCAGGTTGGTGCTTGGTTGATTCCTGTGACCTACAGTGATGAGCAGAATCACTTTGGATAAAGCCTCGGATCAGATTTTGAACTGGAGGTGAACTTTTAGAGCTGCTCAGTATAGTTGTAGAATGGTGTATCTCATTTAAAAAAAAAAAAAAAATAAACCTGCATATCCTCGGTTTTGGGGAAGACAGTAGCCTAAATGAAGAAGTCCCAGATATGAAGAGAGCAACTGTCTCTGTTCCAGAGCCAAGAAGTCGGAGTGCAGTTTGTTTAGACCACAGACAGACGCTCAGGGCTCTGGGTCTGTATCCGGCACAGCTGGGCCATCTGCAGCTTGGCAGACGTGTGTCCCCCAAGATGAGCTGTAAAAGTGCTCCTGTGGGTGTTCCCTGCTGGCTAGGTGTTACAGAAACATGCCTGTTCGTATGTACCTGACATCGCATGTGTTTATAGGTTTGATACCCAAGTGCTAAATCGAGCTGAGTACGTAAATACTAGAAAACCTGTTCATTTTCCTTATGGCAATTCATGTATTGGGGGTTCAGGGAAGAAAGAAGGTTGGGTCTGGTTCTGCTTGTAGTTGCTTCAAAGGTAAGCATTTGGTCACTGACCCACCCTTACTAAACTGTTTTAAATTTATTTTCTATGTTTGTTTTGGAAATGAGAACCCCCCTCCAGAACTAGTTAAATGTGAAAACTTCCATCACTGCTCCCATCAGTGTGTCAGATCTCCTCCCAGCAGACATTTGTTAAAACTTGTCTTGGACTCAATTTGTCTGTCTTGTTGAACCATTTGAAACACCTAAGGCACAGAATCAGTTTCCCCATATTTCTGTAAAAAACAGAAATAAGGGATCTGGATTCTGCCGAAAACAAACAAAAAAGAAAAACCTGATGTTATTTAAGTAGAGAGACCAGTTTCTCCTGCATGAGGATATCATTCCCAAACTCTTTGCATGGTGTTATATCGACCTACCCCTGCTGTTACTGTAGTAGCCCAAAATTACCGAGTGTGTGCGTGTATAGAAAAGAGGACAGTGTCCAAACTTTAGCAGTTATGCGTCTAAACTACTGGAATTTGAAGCTTTGCTGATGCTTCACAAAAGGTTTGAGTTGTGTGCTTTTCAAAGGCTGAAGCACTGAGTCTCTTCTCTCTGTTCTCCTTGCAGGTGTGTTACTAGACATCCAGCAGCACTTTGGAGTCAAAGACAGTGGGGCTGGCTTACTGCAGACAGGTAAGAGGATTTGTTTTCTCGCTGGTTTTTGTAACCTTCCTCTGCTCAGAAGGGTGTTTTCAGGTTTCTTCAGTTACAGCCTTTGGGCACATTGCTGTGAAATATCCTCTTACTAGGAAGATGAGTGAACGTGAGGGGTTTTTATTATTTTGATTTGCTGGTGGGCAGGAGATGAGGGCTCAGAATGACTTCAGTGCAGAATGGGCCAGAAGTAAGCAAACCTAATGATATTATTTATGACAACTAAATTCAAATAGGAGACAGCTCCTTCCCCTAGATCAGAAAACTCCTGATAAACCAGCAGCAGGATCTTGTTGTTCTCACCAACCTTACCTCTCTGTAGGTGGGTAATAAGTGTGGTGTTTGATGCTCTTCATGTGCTCTGCAGAGAATCTGCTGAATGCACAGTAACTGGGAGTACAGTGTGGCATGAAAATGTCAAACTCGTCAGGACAAGTACCTGAGGGTGACAACGGCAGGAAAGGCTGACAATCATTGCATTCGTGGTAACTCGTGGATTGACAATATCCCTGATTTTGGAACTGTTACCTTCAGACATTTCTCTCCTTGTGTTTAAGGCAGGATTACTGCAATTGTGATGCCCTTTGACTGTAGCAGACATTTTAGTGTTGCAGACATCTGCAGACAGAGCTGTGTACCCCCAGCCCAGCCCAGCTTTTCTGGCCTCTAGTCCTGAGGTGCTTTAGAGGAGTGCCTTTGTCAACGGGCTGGATTTGGTGCCACTGAGTAGCAGTCTCACATAGTTCTGACAGCACATCTGATCTTCGTATGGAGAGCTGAAAGGGCTGGCCAGAGAGTAAACGCAGTGTTTTAAGGAGCGAAACAGTCTGGTTTGGAAACTTCCTACAGAATTATTAGTTGGAGTCATAGATTTGTGGTGCTGTGGTTGTCTTGTCACTGTCATCTGTCTGAGGGAACCACACTGGAACAATTAGATCTCTGAAAAAAATTAGAATTCAATTAGGATTAGAATTAGCATGCCAGAAAGACAATTCTTGCCATGCCTTTTTTCTTATGCTATCACAGTGGATGCCAGATGCCTGTCAGGAGCTCGTTCATGAAACTGTGGCCAACAATAAAGTGTATAAAGTCATTCATTCTTCATGATCACACCCAGAGGTGAGAACGTTCTGGAGCTCCATCATTTGGCCTTTGATTTCAAACTGTATGGACCACTGCGGCGTCTCCTCCTCATTTTCTGCAGCCCGTGGCACAGCAGGATCCTCATCTGTGGTTACAGCTTCTTGTAATGTTGAAATATAAAGAATTAGTAACGGTTTGTATTAGGGCTTTAAAAACACTCTCCTTGTGGGACAGCAGAGTTCAGCTAAGCTGGTGTGTGCAGCACACGTCCAGACCAGAAGGCGTGAGCTTTGCAAGCGTTACTGATTATAAGTAACATCAATCAGTTATGCTCAAAGTGGCACTGCTTGTCCGTCAGGCTCTTTTCTACAGCAATTATTTGTATTTATTTATTGTACTCAGAGGAACAGGTCCTCAGTGTATCATTACACATGAAGTGCCTTCAAGAAAATATTCTGGTGGAAGATGACACTTGCCAAAGCATATATTTAATCTTCATTCCCCTCGGTGGATGAAGTCCTTTTGCAGATGATTTACTGACAGCAAGTAAGAGCTAAGCTCCAACAGGGCATTTCATTTGTTAATTGCAAGAAATGTTATTTATATCTCTAGCAAACATACAGGGCATCTGAAAACAGCATCACTGAGATATTGCAAGATTGCTGATGAGTGTGTCGTGAGTTTTGTAACTGATGAATAACTATTGCTTTAAGAGAAGCAACATTTTTCTCTTGGTTTTTGGCTGATCTGAAAACTGAGGGCTTGACTTTGCCCCTGCAGTATAGATCATAATGTATTAATCACAGTGAAAGAGTTCTCACAAAATAAAACACCATTTCACGTACGTAAGGCTAGGGGAACATAGCTGAAAACTTTTCAAATGTATAACTTTGGCTTAACAAGTTTCTGTGTTGGCAGCTGCCCCATGGCCCGTGTACCCTTAACCCTGGTGAAATAAAACACGCTGGCCTTAGCCACCATAAATACTGCTTGTAATCCTTTGTCTGTTCTCTGAGTCTGACCTCTCTAGATGTGCAAATTGGGGAAAATGGATGCAGACTGTAAAAACATTTGACCAAGGTTGCAGAGGAAGCCTACAGCAGAGCTGGGACCAGGACTGATGTCTCCCAGACCTCTGCCTTGACCTTGAACTGTTCCTTTGCAAGCAGAGAGACAGAAATATCATTTTATTCCCAAGAGAGGGTCCTGCTAACTAATTGAGTGATGTGAGACGAAAGACTGCTCATCCTGAATATGTCTTCTGAATAAAGAGCGGATTAGTCCTCAGGTTGTTAATCCTGCATCTAAATGAGTTCTAAATTAATTTACAATGTTAATGAGAGGGAGTGAAATTTAGTGTTAGCTGGCGGTTCATATCACTCATCAAACAGGCTTTAAAAAATAATACAGAAAATCCTGTTAACTGAGAAACAAGGCTGCACACAGTTTTAGGAAGAGATGGTACTGTGAAAACACCAAAAGCAAAGGGAAAAGAAATCCACCAAAGGCAATGCACGGCCCTGCGTTCGTACCAAACCCCTTCTTTGCAGGCACAGCCAACCTCGTTGCTCTCTCACTCCAAACATTCAACAGCCAATTCATATGCTGTCAGCTTCTGCTGCTCTCTGGAAAGCAAAGGTGATCAATTTCTTAGGAACTGCAGAGGCAGAATTTGAATTTTTGTCTTCTTTCATACTAATCCCAAGATACAAGCCGCTCTTTGCCTGGGAGATGTAAGGAAAACTGGTCAGAGGGGCGCAGTAACTCCCTGTACGGGAGGATCACGGGGACACTCCAGCCTCATCCACAGTGGAAAGGAGCAGAACGTGGTAGTCTCTGCAGCAAGGGTCCTGTGACAGCAAAGGACACGCTGACGGATGGATCGCAGTTGCTGCTGGCCCAGTAGCATTGCAGAGTACCAGGCGTGTAACCATGCTGGTTCCAGAGCCCCGGTTATCTCTTGATGATGCTGTTACTCTGTGCTGATCTTCCCTTTTAAAGCACTACATATGCAGTCATATAAATATTAGTTCAGTTCACTGTCCTACAGGTCTGCAGCCAAGCTTTCTTGGGCTTTTCATGGCTTACTGGTTGCTTTTTCCAGCCGGAGAAGGATAGTCCTGGCTGATCTCAAAAGGGGACAGAGCATCTCCTTCCCTACTTGAGCTGTACAGCTGTAGTCGGTCGATACATTTATAAGCCAAAGCACACAAAAAGTCTTTGTCATGTGTGGAGTTGGGTAACCACAGGCCTCTAAATCACAAAGACCGAGAAGATGGACAACTGGATTTTCAGAACTGCTTCAAAATAGCGTTGTCCTTCCCCTCACTCGGACCACAGGAGCAGTGCCCCAGTGCTGACTCTGGTTTCCACTAGAATTTTTTTTTCCCCTTCTTTCTTCAATTTTTGTGCTTTATTGCTCTGTCTGCTTTCCTTGCCCTTCGATTTATTTTGCTTTTGTGTCTCTTGCCAGTGTCCATTTAGCACACAAGAACTCTAATAGTGATGGTGCCTGGCTCTCGGTACAGTTTGTCTGCTGTAGGTGTCAGGATGTTTTAAACAGGGAGGGATGATGAGGCTTGTCCTTTGCTACAGCTGGGGAGACCAAGAAGGCCAGATGGGAGAAGTGACCTGCCCAAAGTCACCCAGCGGGTCTGAGGCAGAGCCGGAACGAGAACCGTGGTCCAGTTCCTGAACACGCAGCATCCAAGAAACGTGTTGATGTGGTGCTTCGGGACATGGGTCAGTGGGTTGGGTGGTGTGGGTTGACGGTTGGACTTGATGATCCTTGAGGTCTTTTCCAACCTCCAGAGATCTGCTCCTTGTCAATGGGCACCTTCATCTTCCAGCCCAGGCAGCCGAGGCTCAGGGGAAGGCACATAAAGCGGTGGGGACACTCCTGCAAGCAGAAAGTGTGAGGGTATGGCAAGGTTTCCATTGGCATGCAGAGAGGAAAAGTGCCAGTCCTCAGAAAGAGCATGGGGATGTTGTTAGAGGCAAGCCTGGTAAGCAGGAGTTTATCCCATAAGGTCAGAACAGGGAAATGTAAGGAAGTGAGAGATCTGGAGGGACTCATTAAAGGTGAATAATCATAGATAACTGGGGCTCTGAAAGAACTTGTCTCTTCTCACGTAGAGAGAGAGGCATTCTCCCAAACACCTGCCAGCCCCTGGTTCCCAGGAAGCCTCGCAGTGCCGGGAACTTTCTTAAGTCTTGTTGTGGGCTCATTTTTCCTGTAAGGGTCAATTCCAACCAAAACCTCTGTTCATTAGAAAAGTGAAACCGCTACCTACCCGAGTTCCCTCACCTCCTGAGCTGGCCTAGTGTCACTTGCACTAGGTTGCAACCTTGCGGATACGTTAGCAGCTCTGGTGTGCTGTGGTTGTACCAGCTTGCAGCGAGTAGGCGACTTGAAACGGCGGAGTGCAGGGATGGGATAAATCAGAGTTGGTAATTGAAGGTTTTTCTTTCAACTCCTGTTGACTCCTATCTTCTTGTTTATCTTGGTTTATGATGACAGCCTATGCTGCTTTAACATTTTTAATTTATTCCACACAGAGACCACCTCCTCTAGATGCTAGCCTTGAAGATGTGTATATTACATGAGGTGCAGGTGCCACACGTTTCATTTCTACTGTCTGCTTCTGCCTGAATAGATCCTGTCTTGCTCCTTGTCTGTGCGATGTGTAACTGAATCAAATCCTCCTCTTTCTTTTTTCAAATCCTCCGCTTTCCCTTCCTGCTGCACCTGCTTAGCTGTTCTTCTTGCTGGTACAGAGGAAATCACACTCTGGACACTTTCCTGTTTTCTGTTTAAAATTCATGGGCTTTCCTTTGAGTGAATGACTTTGTACACCCCAGCACCTCCCCCGGCCCCGGTGTCTCAGGTCCCAATCCTGCAGGTGAGACAGAATGCTTTGTGCCTGCTCTTCTTGATTTACACCTGCAAATGGTTTGGCCCACCATGTCCTGCCCAGAGCAGGTCCTGCCATTGTCATCTTCCCTTCCCGCAGCCACGCTAAGCATCCTTAAATCCCTGATACTTCTCTGGGAATTTGGGTATCTGAATGCCAGGACAAGGTGGAGCTCTCTTTCTGCCAGAAGGAGATCCTTGATGAGCAAACCCTTTTTCCCCGTTTCCCCCTCCACACCTGATTTTGTAACATTTTTTCTGAACTTCTCCAGCCTTCTGTAGCATGCGGCTGATCTAGGGATTAAACAGTTTGTATAGGACATCTCCAGTGTAAGCAATAAAGATGAAAAAGCAGGGCTCTGTGTTCAGTGTGCCTTGATTAACGTTGTGACAAGGGCAGGTCTTGTACTTATCGAGGCAGAGTGAGCTGAGATAGCCCAGAGCCTGATTATTTCCCGCTTAAGTCCTTTACAAGTTCCGACAGTCCTTTTTCCCTGTGTGCTAGGATGGTATCTGATCCGGTAAGACTGGCAGTCTGAGGGGCTGATTCATGGAAGCACTTAAGCCTATTTGCAATCAAGAATGAAAGCGTTTCCTCGAGTCAGTGAGCAGCTTATAGGAAAATGTGTTTGTGCCCCAGCCCACTCCCACCAAGGACCAAACGATAAAAATGCTGTTTGCAGTGTGCACTCTCACTGGGCAGCCCTAGATTGCAAAGTAAATAATCTTTGGTGGGGGAGAAGGGGCAGGGAAGGGAGGGGAAGGTGTCCTTGCCTCCTGCTGATAGGAGGTGAGCGCCTGAGCCAGTGTTGTACTTTGTCTTTTTATTGTACCTGTCAGCAGGTGAGTGCAAGCTACTAGAACACGGAAACTCTCCAGACTGGCTTGTCTTCATTAACCGCTTGGTTTTACGATACTGCAGGGCTGCTAACACAACATAACAATTCATTTTCCCATCCTGTCTTACAGCCTTGCAGAGGGAAGGTCTGTCCTAACTCTTGGCCTTTCAGCCAGGGCAGGTGCTGGGGCTGGTTGTTGCAAGAGAAGCTTGGGCTGGTGCTGCCTGTGGCGTGTCGGCTCTGTCAGCAGGTGGGAGCCTGTTTTCCCTCAGGCTGTACTTCAAGCACCTCTTGCTAAGGTTGCATTCACTTCTGTAATTTATTATAATAACGAGGGGAAAGATTTCCCACAGATTTCAGAGCAGTGGTTTTCATTCCACCCAAAGCCCTAACAGTTTTTAACGTAGCCTGTCCACTTCCCCCTACACGTGCTCCTCAAACCTCAGAATTTCATTCAAGCTCTTTATAGGGGAGATGGGATTTTTCTAGGGTATTGTGTAATTCTTTTCAACAACTTCCTCGTAACACCAGCTGTGCGATCTCCTGCAGCAGGCACCTGCACTGCATTGTGTGTTTCATGCACAAGTAGGTCAGAAGGGCTGGTCTTGCCACCTTTGCTTTTTTCATTAACACTGTATTTGGAATTTTGAAAGAGGGAGAGGAGCATTTGAGTTACATTAGCATTGTTTTAATGCCATTATTAGGCACCTAATGGCTACCAGTTGCTGGAAGAGAGGTATGTACTTCCATTCAATACCTCATGAGTAGCTTGCTTTTTGTCCTCCCCCTCTGCACTAAAAGCTTTTGGTAATGAGTGGAAAACCTGCTTAGCTTTAATTCTTGCTTTTCACTGAGCCTGTAAGTGTAATTTTCAAGCGTGGTGACCAGAGGAGTGTTTGTATATGGTCTAAATCAGGAGGACCCTGTATTTCTTTGCTGTGCCCTGATCTCAATCTGTGCATGCAGTTGCTACTGGTACCTGTTGGGCCCAGTTTGAAGGTCAGTGTTAGCCCAGAGGGGAGACCTTTTCCCTTGACGTTAAGGGAAGCTGGATCAGAGTCTTCTATGAACTGAGAGTGAGAAAACAGAACTAACTTTTATGTTACATTTTATATATTTAATATGCTTCATCCCAGGGGAGCCGTAAGTGTTCTCTCTTAAAAGATTTATTTTAAGATTGTTTTGGTTTTGTCTTGCCTCCCGCACCTGAAGAACTCTCATTTTCTTCGAGCACAAACCTACAGTTCTGCAGGGCAGCGTGCTGTGTTGGGAGAAACGTGAGCAGCAATATTCATCCCGGGATCTGAGATGGGGGGATGAAGAGGTCAGGCTTGGTCTGTGCCCACGGGGAGATTGCCAAGTTCATCGAGGATGGTTGGGAGCATTGCTGTTGGAGGGGGTGTTTGATTTGAGAGAGAGAGAGATCCCTGGGATAAGCTGAAGTCTTGACAGAGTGTGAGGGAGCTCTGCTGGAGGGACTGTTTTGCAGCGAAGCAGAGAGCACTGGTGTTAGCTGTTGGGATACAGCAGGCGGCTAGCAGACTCTGCAAGTACCAGGGTGTGTTTGTGTAGTGGGGATGTTGGGGTTCTAGACCAGTCCGTGCAATCATTTTGCTTCTCTAATGTCCTGAGTTCTGGGTGGCTTTTCCTCCAAACCAGCACTTCTCAAGCCTTTTGGGCTCAGTACCAGGCCACTCTGCATCCTTATAATTTAATTTTTGTAGTGATTTATCATTAGACCACTATAAAAGTAATATTGCTGTGTGACTGGCTGCAAAGAACTTGCTGTTACTTGTGGACCACGATTTGGGGAATGATAGCCTTGAACTGTTCTAAGCTGCTGGAACCAGTGGTGTTTTCCAGGCAGAAGCAGCTGCATCTCAGTCCAGGCTGCGTGATTCCCATGTATGGACCCAGGCACGCTGGAGGAGGAGTGACTCACTTGTAGATGCGTATACCTGGCTGTGCAAATGAATTCCAGGGCATCTGTTACATAAAAAGTGAACATTCCTCATGGTATTTGGTAGTGTTACCAGCCTCCAGAACTAGATTCCAGTTAACACCAGTAAGTCTGAATTGCATGAATGGTGTATTGTTGCAGTAATCCAAACGAAATCTCCCAGTGCGCTCCCCTTACCCCCAATACAGGCACATATTCCAGGATTTTTCCTGTATGCTGATGAAAGGTTATAGAGCCAAGACTGATTTCTGCTTAGATTATGCATGGAACCTGGTTTTGGGGGGAAAATATTACTGACCATGGTCCATTACTTATCCCAATTCAAAGTCAGTTCTCACAAAACATGTAAAAGTACATCAACATTTTTTGCTAAAACTCTCTTCAGTTGTTTTCAAGTTTTAGGCACGTGGCTGAGAATGGCTTAGGTTTTTAAATCTCAGGTGAAAAACAAGCAGTTATTTGGTGGGATGAATAGCAGGAGGAGGCGTTGGCGCGCACTCCTGTGTTCTTTGCTGCTGCAAGCAGGGAAGTGCTTTGGTTGTCGGTGGAAAGGGTGTTTCCCCAGAAACTGCAGTTCTGACCTCTTTTATTCCTTCACTCAGTTATATATCAGGTTATTCCTAATTAAACATTTGGACAGTTTGAACCATTTCCTCCTTCCAACCTTTTCATCCACGAATGTTTACAGAAGCCAGATTTATTTTACATATTCTCCTACTGCCTCATTCTCCTCGCTCTTTGTAGACGAGCTGAACTGGAGATGTGACAACTCTGACGTGTTCTCTTGCACGACCGTGGTGCTGAGCAGAGAACATTAACAGTAATATACCTTTCCTGCAGAGAGTCGCCTTGAAGAACTAAGGTGTTACACTAGCCTTAAATTGCTTTTTTGGAGCTACGCTAATTTTAAATGGGTGGCTACAATATTGGGGTAGACTTGGAAGTGGATTAGGGAGGCAGTACAGGTCGAATGGTTTGAGCTTTGATTTCTTCTTATGGTTCTGCTGGTGGCACTGCCCAAGGTGCTCTCTTCTCTGGGTGTTTTACCTGTTCCCTTTCTTCTCTGGATCATCAGTTTGTAGAAGCAGGGCGATCTCCTACCCTGTAAACCTGTGATGAAGTGCCTGTTAAAACTGACCTTGCTGAGAGTTGTGCCTGAGCGAAGTTTTCAGGATGTGATTTGTCTGACTGGTGTTTTTTGGGAGGTTGGGTTTGTTTTGTTTTATTTGGTTTTCCTTGAAGGATGTTTGAAATATGCTCCAAATTATTTGTTTTTAATTCCACCTTAATGACAGTTACTGGTTTTATCCTTGCCTCTACCCACCCTGGGATGTGAGTGCTGCTGGTCATCACAGCGATTGATGGTGTTGGCTGTCGGCTCTGTTCCTGTATATCCAGCATCCTGTGGTTTTGGCCAACCTACCTGGCAATATAAATAACAATAAAAGTGCCTGAGTGCCCTTGGCCACACGTTTTGAGCACTAGAAATCATTGACAAAGTCTGACAAAGAAAGGCACTATTTCATGAGAGCCTTTGTGACGAGAATGAGTCATATAGGAAAGATGGGTGATGTAAAGAATAACTTTGCCACAAAAAAAAGGGAAGTGTTTGGCTTTTTTTTTTTTTCTTACTCTGGAATGTGCAGGGTGCTTTAGAGATCCATGCTGCTTTCAATTTATGCATTTGGACTGTTTTTAAAGCAGCCTTCCATTTGACAGGCATACTTTAGGATACATAGATGCTTAACTTACCAATGGTGCCTGCAAATCAAAGTAGTTAAGTGGCATAAATGGCACCAGCAAAAATGCTCAGAGGGTAAATTGCAAGCTCAGAGTTAGCGACCGAATTGAGGATCCTTTAGAAGCCTGATACTAAAAGAGATACTAGTTCAGAAAGGCTGATGTAAAGAGCTGTTATGGTGAGAACCACGCAACTGTTTGGCTAGATAAACCCACCTCCTTTATCAATCTTCTTGAAGGTAAAATTACAGAACAGGAACAGCAAAATGTCTCATGATTTTTGCTGGTTTGGTCCCATCCCATTCTCCCCCCCCCCCATTTTGTTCTTAAATTGACATCTTCCACCATCAAGATGATGTCCCCTAAGCAGGAGTTCACCGGAGCTCCGCTGGAATGTGTCGATCCAAGGTACTGCTGTGTGCTATGGCTCGCGATGCTGAAACTGCCACCAGCTGCGTGGCTGCTTTCGCTTGGCCACGTGGCTTAGGAAGAGGATCTGTCTCTCAGGGTTGTTGTGTTGCCTTTCTTATAAAATGTGATGGCAGCTTCTTATAAAGAAACCTGCTCCTTCAAGGTGTTTAGCTTGCCTGTATTTGTCATTATCTGTCAAAACACCAGCCTCACAAGTTGGCTGTTATGCTGAAGGTACTTGGGGTTTGTTGGCTGTGTAGCCACCATCAAGGGACAGACGAGCAACCTGGGCTGGTGGGAGGTGTCCCTGCCCATGGCGGGGGTGGCACTGGATGGGCTTTAAGGTCCCTTCCAACCCAAACCATCCTGTGATTTAGATGTGGATACAATAGTGGAACTGGGCAGGCTGGTGTGCTGGCTCAGAGCTCATCAGTGTGCAACATCTCTTGTCCACAAGGGACAGTCAGGTTTGGGTATGTGCACTGGAAGAGAGTTGAGCATTCTTTGGAAACGTGACCTTCCTCCTCCTCACAAGATCACTGAGGCTAAAGCCACGAATGTGTGTCCAACCTGCCGACGGGTGAGGTCTTTGTGCTCCGTTGCGGTGTGGGTCTGCACCGTGCCCTGCCTCCATCCGCTGGCACCGCAAGCCGAGAGGTGCAGGTGGGTTCATCTCTGTTGTACCCATCCAGGTCGCTCCAGCTTGGCAGTTACTTCCAGCTTTTTGGCTAACATGGCAATCGTACTGCGTGCTAACTGCTTTGAAACCCATGGATATAATAATATGGCAAGTTATTAGCAAATATGACACAAAATATGTCATATTTAGGGGGCAGGGTGGCAAGACAAGGAGAAAATACTAAAAGAAAATAACTCCAAAAAGAAATGGAGAGAGAGAGACCAGATTTTCCTGAAAAGCAAGTTGTCCAAAGTCACCCTTGTTCTCACCGGGGGTGTTTTATGGCAGCAAAGGTAATAATACAGGATATTATACAACGGATGTAGAATTTTCACTAAAAACTCCCCAGTGAGATATTCCTACCAGCTGCTAATGTTAAACCTTCCAACGACTGGGACAATACAGTATATGACGCAGTGAGCTGAGAAAATGTTTGCGTTTTATATAAAAGACAAGTTAGTTTTTCTTGTTTGTACTTACTGAACTTGTTCTTTATGGATTCATAATCCAGAAACAAGACTCTTTGGTGTAATCCCCAGACAAGCAAACTGCTGGCAATGCCATGATGAGTTTTCCCCCCGAGGTTCGGTTTTCAGCTGGATGGGGCTGCTCGTAACGAAGCTCAGCTGGCATCTTGGGACATTGATGGTGGTGTGGTCTCCAGGGAGGGGAATGGAATAGGCACTGAACACAAACTGACTTCAAATGGGCCACTGGTCCATCGTCAGTCTCTCCTTCCATATATTTAGGCCTGACTGAAATGGGCTTTTTAAATACCTGGAGTCACCAAATATTGTCTTTCCTTTTTTCCATTAATGTAATTGATGATGCGTGAAGGCATTGCATTTGCAAACCTTGCGCACTGCAGTCTTCATTTCAGTAGTGCTTGTTCTACCAGAAAGATACTAGCCAGAGGTAATGTAAAATGAGGGATTATTTAAAACGGGGTCCAGCCATGCACCGTGGCTATTGAAACACCCGGGGATTGTGTACAGAGGTCGTGTTCTTTTATCCGCAGCTGCAAGTTCAGTTGCAAAGCTCACTCCTGGAGCTGCCATTCAATTTGGTATTAAAGTGTTTTTGCAAGTCAGGGATGACACTTTGGAAATTCATGGGGCTGATAATCTTAGAAATAACAACGGTAAGACAGGCAGAGACCCAGTTCATTCTCCAGTGTGGTTATAATCCTTCTGCTTTTACAAACCATGGCAAATTAAACATTGGGATGTGTCAGTATTTCAACAGTTTCCTTAAATGAATGTGTCTCTTTCTGAAGGCCACCCAGCCACTCTGAAACTCTTGCTCTTTGTCTAAAATGCTATTTATAGCATTTCTAAATACTGCCAGCAAAATTGAACCGGCGAATAATTTCTCTCCAATAGCACTGGCCGCTTACAATTGTACGAGAGGCTTCTTACATGCTCCGTGATCCCTCTCCATTGTAGGATGAAGACTGCTTGTCATTGGAGGTGTTCATTTGTGGCCTGCTGTTTGTTCAGCTCTCTTGTCCTACCAGTCAATATGTAATTGCAAATTGCAGTCGATAGCAATGTTTCTTTGTATTTATTTTGTGGTACAAAAGCCTACTGAAATGTTGCTGGGATTTGAAAAAGTAGATGGAGAAGCCCGTGGCTCCGTACCCTGGCAGAGAGTTGTTTCAGTGCCGATGGACATCGTGTAGCATTGGGTATGAATTTGGGAATTCTTTGTGACCCCTGTCCTGTGCTCAGACCACTGCTGCTTAAATGATGCTGGACTGCCTCTGGAGCATGCTGGACATATATGAGGGTATTCTGGATGCCATAAGATCGTGTTCTTCACCCCTCTGGCTTGCTCGTGGGTCTTGTTAGGAGGTTGGGGGTTGGGGGTTGTCTGGAGCCCCTGTCTCTCGTAGTTCAGGTGACAGTCCCCAAGCAAAGCGTAGCTGGAGTTACCTCGTGTTTCACAGCAAGAGAAGGCAGCCTGGTAACTGCTGAGAGGCTGGAGCCTTTCTCCAAAGGTAGATCTTGGTGTCTGGCACATCCAGGCTCCAGCCTGACCCACACCGTGCTGTTAACCAGCCTGGGTTGGTGGCTCAGCGTTTTGTTTCCCGGCCCTTGCAGCTGCTGGCCAGTTGTTTTTGTGCAAACACACAGTGGCTGCGTGAGTGTAAGGACCGGGGTGATAAAACCAAGAAGAATTAGTTCAGGGCACAGGGTAAGTGAGAGCGCAAACGGTTCCTTCCTTGCCTTTTAGAGACGTGGCGACTCAGAATGAAACCAGACAGCGAGTGCAGCCACAGCAGCCTTGGCCAGCGTGTCTGCGCCAGTGCGCCCGGCCAGCCCCGGCTCACATTTTGTCTTCACGTGTACATCCTTCACCTCCTGCTTCCAGAGCACTTTTAAAGATAATCTGTATTTTTATTTTGCTTGTTCTGAACAATAAGGAGTTGGAGGGGAGTACTATATGAAGCCATTGATGTCTGGAAAAGGAAGGGGGGTGGGTTTCGAGGGTTTTCCTCATAGTGCGCAGACAGTGAGCACGGGTCGGTTTGCTGGAGAGCAAAAATCTGATCAGGGAACAGTTAGCTTGCGGAAATGAGTGTCACAAGGAGTGCTGTCAGGGCCAGAGCTTCAAAGACCAGATCTTTACGTGAATAACACATTGTAATTCTTGGGAGGGCTTAAGCCAGCCTCGAAGTGACTCAGCTGCCTGGGCAGGAATTTTGTGTGTGTTCCTCGGAAGGACCTGATTGCTGTCACTGTCACGGACAGGATGCAAGGCGACATGGTTTTCTGATCTCTTGCCATTGTTCTTGTGTTCCTATGAAGCTGTCTCCTGAGATTACATGAAAAATCTTTTACTGGGGGGACTTATTATTTATTCACTGCCAGCGCCTTAGGCAGAAGATGGACACTGCTGGTAAGGCGAAACCGCGAGATTCCATCGAGGGATGCTTCTCTCTCCTGTGTTGCTGCTTTGAACTCAGACTCAGTCAGCACTACAGAAGTTTCCCCTGTGAAGTTAGTGTGGTTTTGGTCCCGTTCCTGGTGGGTGGTAGCTTATATAGCAAGAGCTGGCATGGCACGAGACACTGCTGGATTTTACAGGCAACTCCGAAAAAAGCAGGACACCGAGCAGGACAAAATACTGGAAATTCCCTGTGTGACCAGCAAGCGGCTTTTTAGAAGTAAGAGTTTGGTGGGCGGTGTTAAGAAATTTATGTGCTTCCTCCAGAAATAAATGTGAAACTATCTATATTAAGGACTAAGATCCCTGGGAGGGTGGGGAATGGTGGAGGAAAAACTTTGAGGAAAATGAGACAATCCCAAACTGTAGGATTAGCATCAAACAAAAGCAATTACCTGCAATTGCTTTTACGTCCATATCTTCTGGGTATTTTAGCATATTCAAATTCCACAGTGATTTCTATTCCTAAAATATTGAATTAGCACAAGGCTGCAGACGGCAGGATTTTAAAAGTCGCACCCCTTGTTGGTGCTGCCTGCATCTGACAGCAGGGGAATAAAAATCAAATATTTCAGATGTCCTCCTGAAGTTCTTGTGATGAGAGGAAATCTATTTCCATCCCTTAAAATTCATTTTAATTTGTCAAATGTTTGCCTTCCTCCAGAGAACTGGAAGCAGGCAGCGTCAGACCCGGGTGAAGTTATTCTGTTTAGAAATTCAGAACGATCTGCACTGACCTCTGGGAAGGAAGTTGGCTACAATGCGCAGAGGTGAATCAGCAGTTTTTCCTTTCAGATCGATAATTTTCTTAGTTATTGAGGTTTTATTGATTTTAAAAGATGTCGTTTTCCTGGTCAGCTGAAGCACTCTTGCAGATGCATGGCGTGAACTGGAAAGGTAACAATTTTGCCGAAGAACGGTGTGAGTTTGCTACCAAACCCCGACACCCTGTTATTGCACATGTGCAGACACACGTTGTGAATATAATTCCTTGTCCTTCCCTGTCCAGACATTGATGCTCTGCTCCTGCACTGCGGTGCTAACACCGGAGCAGGATCTGGGGTGCACTGGAGGTCTCTCCTTCGCCCCAAAGCGTTTCCTCTCCGTTTGCCCCGTGTTTACGTGCTTCCCCGCGCAATACCTGCAACGTGGAATCTGCAGTTTAACTCTCAGCAGGACAGCTTTGGTGGCTCTCAATGACAGACATGAACAGCTTGAGAGAGAAGTCGCATTTCATACCTCTGTCCTGGCCAGAGGAGAAAGTATTTGTAAGGAGGCTGTCGGTGCTGCGTTAGCTGATAGCCGGCTGCATGATGTGAAATGAGAGTGTGGCTATTTTCTGCTCCAAAGAGGGAGTGTGTGTTTTGCCAAGCCCTCTACAGATGGTACAACAGCCCCCTGAAGAAATGTAAGAATAATTAAAAAGAAATCAATCAGTCCCATCAGCTGCCTGGGGAGAATGTCAGCAGAGAACTGTTTCCCCCCCCCTGTTCCCAAGGTGGAGCCGTGTGGATCTGCAAGGCGTGGATGGGGTTTTGTCTGGCCCCTCTCAGCATCCCCTCCGTTCCCACCAGCACAGCCCTCGGGACCAGCAGCTGCAAACCCCCCTGAGCTGGTGGCCGCGGTGGAAGGCGATGGCCGAGGGTCTCTTTCTGGCTGAGACTATGAGCAGAACCAGTACCTGTGTGCCAGCCCTCCCGGCGTTCGCTGCCCTGTGCCCGGCTGTTTGCACGGCGTGTGTCTGGAGGTGTTGGGCACTGCAGGGCTGCTCCTGCCTCGGGTGTGCGACCAGCAGCTGTTAGGAGCTCACGTGTAGAGGTTAGCAAGGCATTCCTACTACAGAATGGTCGTTTAGTTGTGAATTTCCTTTTAAAAACAAACCTGAAGTCTGACAAAAACTCTGGGATTAGAATATGTTGGATTGAACATTTCTTTTAGCGAGTTTCTGTGAGTGCCGTGGCATGAGAAGCTCTTGCTTGCACTCTGCAGAGAAGGGGAAGCGTTTCCTATTGCATTGTTTTCCTTCAGAAGATGCTCCTGTTGGTAAATTACATGTAGCAAAGAATGTATTAGTAATGCACCGTACTTTCAAAAAGTCTCCTCTCTCTCCTGTTGCTGCAGGAAGCAGGTTTTGAGATTGATTTCTCTTGGAGGCAGAATAACTCCTGTTCCACACTAGTTAATTGTTTGAAATTAAAATGTTAGTTGAGGTAGGATGCAGGACTAGTGGTGCACTTGTAAAGAAGGATGGTAAACCGCATTTTAGGCTGGAAGCAGCCTTCCCCCTCTATCTCAACTTGGAAACAAGGACCATTATTTGTCCTTATAGCAGATACAAATGATGTATCATTCTATTATGAGAATAACAGATTTAAAGTCTTTTATTACTAGTTAAATCTAAGTCACGGTACTCAATGGAGATTTCAGGGATCAAGGGATTTAGGTTACTCTGCATTATCAGCTTTGGGCTGTCATTCATTGGCGTGTTTAAGGGCGTGCTGTGGGCAAAGATGCACGTAACTGTTCCTGCCTAAGGAGCCTGGCTTGCTTCTGGCGACCTGTTCATCCTTGTACGGCTGTGCTGTAGACCAGGCAACCTGCCAGAAAAGATACAAGCTTAATTTCCAGTCCTCAGCAGTCCCCTGATTTTGCTCTCTGGATGGCGTTAGCACCAGCACAGGGGAAGGTCTGGCCAGTGCTTTTAGATCTCCCCCGTGTCCAAGGGCTCCTGTGAACGCGGCCGTGGCGTGTGCCTGGTATCGTGACGGCAATGGAAAAAGAAAGATCTCAAGTAGAGGAAGGGAATAGAGTAAAATAAAGATCCTTTGGGTTTGTGGTTATTTGAATACTTTTCTCCAGACACCTTTCTCGAGCCCTGAGCCCTGCGGGTAGGTGCTTCATGCTCCTGGGAAGCAAGCGCAGCCCTCCTCCCGCTGGAGCTGAAGCTCTCAATGGATGGCGTGTGTGCAGAATGTCCTCAAAAACTACGTCGAAAGGGAACAGGGAAGCAGCTATTCTTTCCGAAGCAGACTTTCCTGAGTTCAAGGAGCGATTACTGACTGTTGCTGTAACAGCAGCCGGGACGGGTTTGGGTGTATTTCAGCCGTGCTGAGGCAAAACCCCTCCTGTAGCAGCATCGCTCAGGATGCTGCCGTGCTGCAGAGCTCTTGACCAGCCTCTGTACCTCTGGGATCTCACGTCTGGTTCAGGATTGACCAGGATGGATACAAATCCATCCTAATTGGCCAGCGAAGTTAATGAAGCTTCCCTGCAACTGACGGCACAACGGCAAACCGCCCCGTGTCACACATCGTACGAGCGCTGAGGCTGCAGCCAGGATGGGATGATGTCCTCGTTCATTCCGCTGCGTTAACTGCAAAGTCCTCAAACTGGCAGTTAGGTCAAATGGAGAAGAAATTGCAAGGGGACAAGGCTGCTGTCAGCTGGCTGGGCTCATTGCTTTACCCTGTGGGTGTGCGTGTGCCTGGACAAAGGCACTTGCGGTTCTACAAAGTGTACCTGTGAACCATGGTCCGACTTTTAGAAATAATTTTAGGTGCAATTCAGTAATAGTTAATAAGCCACTGCCTAATCAAGCTGGCGGAAATGATGCAGATGCAATTTTTGTCTTCCTAGTTTTTAATTTTTTTTTCAGAGTAGCATGGGGTTAGTTGTACCAGCCCAGATCAGGGGTCCTGTTAGGATGTCATTCAGTCTTTGGTTGTGATCAATAGCAGGCATATAGGGAAAAAAATACAAGGACAGGGCAAGATAATGGTGATCGTTCCCTGGTAGCTGGATAGTTGAGGACTTTCTGAACCAGAGGGGTTATCTTTAACAGTCCTTACCTTAGTATTCTTCCAGGACTTTGTCCAGTCCTGTTTTGAAATACCGTAAACTCTGTGATAAAATCTCAGTGTTTAGCTAACTTTTGTGGATGCAATATCTTGTTTGATTTGAATTTTGCAGCTGCCAGTCTTATTTAATGCCACCAGGTCAGTCTTCTAAGGGAGGAGGTGATTTATTTTTCCCCTTTTGCATGCTACTCGTGGTGCTAGATCTCTTCTGTATCCCACATCAGCCGTTTCTTTCCCAGTACGTTTAGTGTTTCACTGTAAAAGGACCTGTTTCATCCTTTTGACAATTCTTTTTGATGCTTTCTGTACTTTTCCCGGTAATAACCTTTTATGTTACAGGGATGCAGTAAACTTACAAGTACTAAAACGTGTTTACTGGTAAAGAGGTTCTAATCTCTGCTGTCACTGGGGATTCCTGAGCAGTTTCCTCGAAACAGAAAACTCAGCTCTAGCGCTCGCTGAATCGCGTGAGAGTTCTTCCACCGACTTTGCTCAGGAGTCGAAATGAAGCCACACTAAAAGCATTTTGCAGAAAATCAACTCCAAGTGGAAGCGTCTGTAAAACAAAAGTGGCCTTGACTTATTTAATCAGTCATTTGTGAACAGAAAGAAATGCGAAAGCAGAGTTTAAACCCTGACAGACAAGCTCGTTTGCTGGGTTCTGCTGCACTCGAAGGCTGCTGTAGGCAGCCGTTCGCACGCCTTTGGTACGGCACTGCCCTGGAAAGCCAACCGCCCCAGCCTCCTGTTCCTGCCCCCTCTTTTCGGCTGCCATGTAATAAACCAGGTTGTGGAACTGACGCAGATAGGAAGATTTTTTCTTAGTTGATGGGGAGAGGTGGTGGCTGCTCCTCCTTAAATGTTATCGTGTAAATTTTATCCCCCAATCAAACGCACTGTGTAGCCACAGAAGACATTCTGCTGGTGAATACACTATTTCATTGCAAAAGCTGTTCCTTAGGGCTGGCAATCTGCTGGTGTCCCCGAATCAGCTCCCTGCAGGGTCACCAAGCACCAGCTGAGGGGCGAGGGAAGCGCTGGGCTGTGAGCTGGAGGCTGGAACCCTTCCCCTGGACCGCTGCCCGCAGCGCTGTACGGCAGGGCACGTCTCTAGGAACCGTAATGGGCTCACTGATGTTCAGGCTGCCCAAATCTCTTTAAAACAATGGTAATGTAATCACTGTAATTCCCAAAGTGAAAAGCAGAAGGTGGGTTTGGGTTTTTCCTCTTTTCTTTTTAAATTATATTGTCTGTGTACAGCTGTTCAAAATTTAATCTAGGAGCAAGTTTGCTTCTGCTCCGAGTGAATTTGCTGGACCGCCAGAGGGACTGAACAGCCCGGTGAAATGCTAGCTTTGCCACTGCGTGCTTAGATAAAAAAAAAAAAATTTTTGAAGTGACAGAATTGGACCTCAGTGGATGTGGAAAATGATTGTGAAATAACAACTGTGAATAATCTTCTACTTAATTGCTTTAGCAATAAGCAAGAAATGCACAGCTAAATCTTTCAGTGCAGCTTCGATGACATAATATTGGAAATTAATTTTTAAAAATGAAAAATTTGAGTGCTAAAACAGCACAGATCTTGGCTTTTAACTCAAAGCCGTTTTTTCCTTGCCTTTACAACGCTGATTGCCTGAATCAGGAAACCAAGCCTGATTTCAAACTTTGAAACGTCAGTAGTGTTTGTGGGGCCCAAGCGAGAGGAGCATCCCTGCTGCTCTTTAGGGAGTGCTGGTACTATGGACCGTGGACATGAGGACCACCGAGTGGTCACTTCTACAGAGATACTGGCTCAGGTCCATAGAAAGGAGGCTGGAGACACCGTTTGTCCTTCCCTTAAGTTGGTGTGGGAGGCAGTAGATGTTAGGGCAGGGTCCGTGTTCTCTGCGGTGCGTTACACCCGCCCGTTCCAGGGTCTCTCCCGGTCCCGAGCAGTGACCGGGCTGCGGGCGCGTGCCCAGCTCAGCCCAGCGGCAGCAGTGCCGGAGGCGGCAGGCGACAGCTCTCCCTCGTGGGCTCAAACTGACCTGTATCCTCCCAGCAGCTTCGGGGGAGCTCTGGAGAAGAGCAGCACGACAGCGGGTCATGTCTTTCGGCTATGGTTTTATTTCCACTGCTGGACGCGCAGCAGGACTGGCAGAGGGGTTTGCTGAGTGGAGTGTTCCGTGGTTTGGTTTGGATTTGAGTGATCTTGTCTGCAAGGCTGCTCGTGTACGGAACTGCCCTGGCCGCTGGACGCCAGCCTTTGCCGTACTCGCGTGGAAGGGCTGTTGTTTCTCTTTTTGTCAGAGTCATTTCTTGTAGCTGTCGTCCAGGCCCTTGGGACTGAAGAAGAGTGTTTCCCCGTCCCCCTGCAGCAGCGCGTACACACGGTAGTTTCGACAGCAGTTACCTACACCTGACCAGAGTGGTTGCTCTTTGCGGTTCCTCTCAAAGCTCAGGTGCCATCAGGGTGTTATTGGACTGCTTTTCCGGCTGTTCTTCTCCGATTTTCTGTTTCCAAGGAGTGGATTTCCCAGCAATTCCCGGTGAAGCAATCATTCGTGTTGGCTAAGGGGAACAAAGCAAGCTTTCAGGATATCCTTTGCTGGGAATATAAGGGCTGGCTCTTGGAAGAGTCTGGTTTGTGCAGTGAGGAGAAGGGCTGGAATTATCAGTAATGAGTTCTTCCCAGGGCAGCATCGTGTGTGGTGTTGAGTCAATCATGAACCTGCCAGGAAAGCTGTGTTCAAGCCTTGTCTGTCTTCATAACTGTGTTTTTGTAACTGGGTTCTGACCCTGTCACAGCAAATGAAACCGAGCGGTATGGTACAGCAGCCACCTTCTCCATGTAACTGTGGACGTCAGCTGCCTGTGTGCAGAGTCATCCTAAACGTGTTGTTTATATTTTATGTCAGTTTGCTGTAAGGAAAAAGCTGGCACCTCGTGGTGCAACATACTCCCTACGGAGAAGACGAGGTTGAAGCCTGAATGCTGATGAGTGGCATCTGCGGTGAGGGAAACACAATCTAGTGTCCCGCCAGACAGAGATACCGGAGAAATGCAGACGGTGTGAGTAGTTAGGTCCACACCTTTTGGAGTACTGCTTTTCTCCTCATTGATTTGCTGAGGACACAGGCACACAGGGATGAGGCATTTATGAAATTCTCAATTTCATCTTGTACTGTGGTCTGTTCTGGGAGAGCCGTTCAGGCCAGGTCCAAACCAAACATTTGTATCCTTAAATCCAATTGATTTGGTGTGTTCTCAAGCCTTTTGTTCCTTTTTTTTCTTTTCTTTTTTTTTTTCTTTTCTTTTAAATGCTCCTGTGTTTGGTGCTGTCAGTGTACGACAGCTTCGCGTGACATACGGAACGGATGGTGGGTTTCAAAGCTCCTTACACTTGTCAGAAACTTCCAGTCTGGCTGGTAGTCTGGAACCCGGTGATCTTGTGTTTCACACTTGGCAAAACCCAATAACACGATCCATCTGGTGGCTGTTGAATTAGCAATGAAGTAAAACAAAGTCCGTGCAGAGAGGGAGGTGACAGTGTACCTAGAGCGGAGTTTGTGAGAATGATGATGTGAAGGGCGATAATTTGTACAAGCAATTGTATGGTAAGAATCCATCTCTGTCAAAAGATGAATGTTTTAAATCACATTGCTGAGATTTCCCGGGGCCTTGGATGGCCCCATAGTCAGACATCGCTCTAACCCTGGTCACGGCACCGTGTTCTGGCTGAACTATCGGGTTCAATGATAAGTAGCACGAAAGGATCTTTGTTCTTGCTTGGCTTGTATGGTGCTGTAAGAAAAAAAATTCACTTTTAATTGTTGTTGTAGACCTTCAAAAATACCGTTAGCGTAGTTATGGTTGTGTAAACAGGACACTGCAGAAGCTGGAAGACCTGCACGGGTTCACGATTTCTGTTGTTCCTCCTGGGCAGGTCACTTTCCTGTGTCTTAATTTCCTTAGCCCTGGAGTAGAAATTAATGGTGCTTAACTTCCTTTCTAAATTATTGCAAGCCTCACTGTGATTAAATGTGCTGTGTATGTAAGTGCTGAATAGTAGCATTACAGCATAAAATTATAATGAAAATGAAAAAAGAAGCATTATAAAACCCTGTCTTTGAAACGGAGGGGCTGGTTGGGCTTTTGGGAGAGTCTTTATTCACCATTGCAGGTAGATGGCAGCTGGTCCCATAAGCAGCTTGAGAAACACTTGAATTCACGACCAAAAGTCCCAGGAGTAGAAGTGGCTCAAACAAATCCCATCGGGGCTGTGTCTCATGCAGCAAGAGCAGGATTGCGCTCGTACACACCCATGAATTATCCCATCCAGAGCCAGCTGGGTGGATAGGTGTTCTCATTGTTTGGAAATTTGTTGGTGGGAAAATATGAACGACCTCACAGCACATAGTTCTCTGCTGTGTCTGAGTGGCTTGCCAGTCTCTGGAGGCAGAGGCTGCCTGGGTTTGCCTTGCACAGAGCCAAGCACACTGTCAGCACTCAGTTAGACGTGGATATATGGTTTCATGCTGACTCAGAGCTCAAAGATAGCCACTGCTTTTTAATTCCTGAGCATCCCTGCATAGAGAGAGCAAGCTATTTTTACCTGAACCTGAACCTTTCTAGCATTATTCCTGGTAGGAAAATATAAAACCTATGCGCTTGAAGTCAAAACTGAAAGAAGGGATCTTTTCTTGGAGGTGCCTGTGATCCTCTCGACCTTCCAGTAACGGAGGAAATGCCTGTGTCTGTGTGTCGATGCCTCTCATCTTTCTTGGTTATTCTCCGTGGATGACCCACTGGCAGGAGAAGCCCCTCTGGGAGAAACAAAGGGTTGATCAGCCCACGTCAGGACAGAGGCAGCGGTGTCTTTGGGACCAAGAGGTGTAAAGCTGATGGGTCAGAGCTGTTTCAGGGAACGGTTGTAGAGACACTGGTAAATTTTTGTTTGAAGGGAAAGAAGAGAAGAAGAAGAGCAATGAAGTCTAGTTCCCGTAGACAGAAAGTCTGCGTGACTGTTAAATATAAAGTCTGTAGTTTCTCCCTCTCCCCTCATCTCCCTTGCTTCCCCTGGCTGGGGGTTTACTTTTCCCCTGGGTGCACAGTTCCCCTCCCGAGAAAGGAAGGTGCGGGCTGACTGGCAGCTCCCTGGCCGTAATCCCTGACAGATGACAGAAGCTACAGGACATAAAGTAGGCACAAGAGGCTGGGGAGGATGCTTTCCTTCTCTGGTGGCTGTTTGGGTGGGAAAGGTACGATCTTTTTTTTTTTTTTTGGGCTGCACCTTTTTGTAATTCCAGGCACACACAGCAAAAGCTGGGCAGTGCTGGCTGTGACGGCGCTTGTGCACCTGTACAGGGTGGGACAGGCGTTCAGAGGCAGAAATAGCCACCGAGCCATCCTGTTTGGGCAATTATGCTCTTCCTGCATTCTCGCCGCAGTCGGTATTTCAGCAGCTAAGCCACAAAGGGAGCTATAAAGACAAATATGTTCTCTTTTTGAAAATACCTGTAGTTAAAAGAACCTCCCTCCTGGGATGGCATTCATTATGTGACTGTTTATTCATCCTTTGCTCACATGGTAATTTCCTCCTGCAGAAATGGATCTGAGCTCCACGCAGGGCTGGGACTGAGCCACTTCTTGCTGGCACTGTCGGAGATAATTCACCACGAGAAATGAGCTGCATGGCACACGTAATGGTGACTGTCATCGCTATACCTGCCCACCGCTGCTCCAAACACAATCGCTGCTTTTCAGTCGCTCATCCCAAACCCCAGTGGATTTCTAATTCTGCTTGCGCTGGGCGTCTCTTCAAGAGCTGGTGATGTTGTGAGGTGGCTCTGAGTGTAGATGGGAAGAGGGGCTGTTGGTTGGGAAGAGGCAAACGCAGCGCCAGGCTCTGTCCCAGCGCTCTCCTATTAGGAAAGGTTTGTGGCAGCGAGTGGAGCTGGAGCTGCAGTGGTGTCACTTGGATATTTACTGGGGAGGGGGTGAGTGCAAGGAGCAGCAAATGCTGTGGAAGGGGGAGAGCAGCCAGACAGGCAGTGGCGGGCGCCAGCGCCAGGCTCCCTTACTGTAAAGCATCCCCCTGCCGTATGCTGCAGCCGTCTGCCTCTACAGATTAATCCTGTTTCTGCTGCCCCTCTCTCCAGCTGAACATGCTGGCAGCTTTCTGTCTTCCAGATAAGATCTCTCCTTCGTGCTCTTAGTTGTTGCAGAACCTCAGCTCCTGATCTAGAGTAACTCAGGTTTGCGTCCCGCCTGGTACCATGCTCTAGATTCGTTCACCTCTCTTCTGCCAGCCCAGGCTGTTGTGCGGGAGCCTCGTCTGTCGTTTGCAGGAGTAATTGCAAAAATTGATTCATGGGAAGTGCCTGTACCAGGCAGATCCTTTTGACAGACCACACAGCCCTCCTATTCTGCGTTTATTTGAGTCAGTCAATGCTCTGATGCATATTTGGGTCATAAATACTCTGATATAAATTGCATTTATTGTTATGACAGCTGCATGCCGTCACCGATTATTTATTAGGTTCTGTTGTCCTTTCACTCTACACCTTGTGGAGCTGTCAAGTCAGCTGCTTACCGGTGACAAAGCTCACAGCTCAGTTCAGAATCTTCCAAAAATAAATTCTCCAAAGGGATTTGAGTAACAGCAGGATGTATGCTGTTGGAGAAGCGTCGGACAATCTTTTTGTTTGTTTTATTGGAAACAGGAGGTTTGTACTTTTTGCCCACTTTTGCCCAAATTCCAGAATTAGACTTTGCATTTATCATCCAGAAGTCATGGAAGCAAATAATCCTACAGATTAATGTGAATTTTGGATCACACCCTCCATGTCTCAGAGTTGAAGTAATCGGGTTGTTTGTTATTTGAAATGGTGGGATGCTCAACTGGAGATTTCTAATTTTCCCTTAGAACCTTTTTTAGCTTCATGTCTTTTTACATTGTAAAAAGGGCAGAATATCTGAGATGGATGAATTCAGTGTCCTTCCAAGGGTAAGGTCAAATTGCAATGGGCACGCTGCTCCGTACGAGTCAGAGTCATTTTCTGCCTCTCATTGCCCATAAACAGCCACGTCTCCTTTGTACCAGCTTGCTGCACCAGCTCTGCAAGGTGCCAGGCACCTTGGTGTTAATTCAGGAAAGCACTTAATCATGGAATTGATGGCTCTGAAGCGCTTAATATGAGCGTGTGCTTAAGTGCCCTGTTGGTCTGGGGCCAGTGCAGATGTACCCTTGCAGAACAGAGATTTGGAAGCCAGTTCTGGTCTGCTAGAGCCGAGCTCCCTGGGGATGGAGGGCTGCAGGGCTGGTGCAGCGCAGGGAGCGGGGCTGGGCTGGGCTGGGCTGCCCGGGCTTCCCCGTGGTACCAGCCCCACGGACCCACGGGGGGACTGCTTTCCCAGGGACAGAGCTCAGCTGGGTTTCAGGCTAGCAGTGTAGTTTCTCTGTAAAACACAAGAGATGAAAACAGCGCGTAAGTGCTTGTAGTTGTATTCGACAGGTTTTGTTTGCGCGAGGATTTGGGGATGGATGTGAGGACTGAGTGTTCTGTCTGCTGGTAGATTAACAGCGACGTTGTTCACAGCGTTCCTACTGAAATATGTGTAATGATGTTGCGGCTGCTTCTTTTCATGGCTTAACATTTCTGTATTACCTTAGTTTATTTTACTCTAGATGTTAAAAGAGTTAATCTGTAATTCCTGTCAAATATCCCGGTGCAAAACTGACATACACGCAATCATACGGCTCACAAGATATAGATGCAAATGGCTATGTGTTATTTATAAAGCAGCTTTGACATCTTAATGTATTAAAAAGGAAGAGACATTTAGATCATTTCATAGCTCAGCATTCTGCGTGGTTTTGAGCTGTCATATATCATTAGCGATGAAAAAATCATAATTTGAGTCTTAACCGCTTTAATTCTATGTACACATTCCAGCCAAAGGGGTGTGTGTCCTCTGCTCCTACCTTTGTGGTTTTTTTTTTTTCCCCCCTATTCTATCCCTCTTTACCCCCTTTTATACAAGTAAAAGCAGACAGCTAGGGTCAGGCAATGCCAGAAGCACCCTTGCCTTCTAGGAACTGCCCGGTAATTAACGAGAGTCATCCCTAAAGAGGGATCTCCAGGTATTCTGGTGTCCCACCCCAATCCTTCTGGGTCTGCTGGACCCAGGCAGAGAAAGTCAGAAAGTTCATAGTACACAGCAGTAAAATCGATGGAGTTGCTCTCATCCAAATCTCAAATGTGGACAGGGCAAAGCCAGGTAGAAATCAGCTTCAACCCTGGCAGCTCCGGCCAAGTTCCACGTTAACCATCACACGGTGCGAGTGCCCCCGTTCAGGTGCCACTGGCCAGGTCGGTTTGAGCCGGGCTGGAGGAGTGAACTCTGAAGTTCGGGAGATCTGGCAGAGATGATTGTGTCAAGAGCCTCATTCCTACAGACGGAAGGTCTGGGGTTAATGCTTTGGGGCTCCTGAGGGGGAAGCAAAGGGGAAAGGGGAACTTGTGATGCTTCAGAGGAGGACGTTCCTGGCCTGCCAGCGCTGCGGGGGTTAAAACTCCTTCTTTGCAGGAAATTGTTGCTCAGTGATGGGTTTAAACACAAGTTCAGTGCTGGTGAAAGGATCTAACGAGGAGCTGGGAGCTTTCTGTCTAAGGACAGGGCTGGTCCCAGCAGGGTGACAGTGGTGTTGACTGGTTTTCCCGCTGTTCCATGGTTGCCTTAAAACACTGCCAGGAAGGATGAACAAACTCCGTTTTCGGTTCAAGGCCACCAAGGAGCCCTTGGCTTGCTTTCTGTCTGCTTGAAGCTCCTTCCGACCTCCAGTTCACCTTCCCGGTGACATTTAGGTGAAGCTTTCCGTTTATTCTGTCCTGGTTTTGCCCGTCCCCGGATGCTGAGCTCTCAGCAGACTGCGAGGGGCTGGTGCTTTCAGTGTAATGCACGTTCACTGGGCTGAAGTTTCTCTGGGAATGAGAAATCTGTTTGATGAAGGGAACGGTGACTTCTGAAAGCCTGTCGGGCTGCGCAGCTTCGTAAGCGAGGGCTGCAGGATGGCTAATTAAATGGAACGGCTCTCTAGAGGATTTGGTTTGCAGAAAATTAGTTTTCATGTTCTTGGCTTGATGTTTATTAAATGTTTCTTTCCTTTTTCTCTCCTTTGCAGTTTTCATCTGTAGTTTCATGGTTGCAGCACCTATCTTTGGTTACCTTGGTGACCGTTTCAACAGAAAGATCATCCTCAGCTGTGGGATCTTCTTTTGGTCAGCTGTCACTTTTTCAAGCTCCTTTATCACCGAACAGGTAAGATCCTTACAGAGCCACGTTGCAGGGTGTCCTGAAAAGATGGACAAAACGTTCCTAAAAACTCCCCATTAGTGTGCTCCAGGGGAACTGTCCCTCCGGTGTGTATTTGGCACAGAGTGCAATGTGTTATCTGACCTTCTATAGGTGACGTGGGATCTGTGTGACGGTGTTTTCTTAACCATGAAAGCTGTTGTTCTTTGATCATGCCCATTCAGAAAAAATAACAGGTGAAGCGTATCTAAGCAAGAGTTTCTGTTGACGTAAGGGTTTTGTTTTGAGTGAGATCCTAAAGAAATCTTAAGAGGCTTTTAAAAAGACTTGGGGAAAAAAAATCCATGTCTATATGGTGGTTTTCTTGTCCTCTGATATGTAACAGAAGCCAGTGGAGTTTGTTGGGAGGTTTGCTCATGGTATGTGGAATGGTAAAATGCATCCAGCAGTGGTTTTACACATGTGCTTTGTTTCCTGTCCAGCACAGGCAGTGGAGGTGGATGATAGCGTGGAGATTAGACATAGCTTCAGCTCGTTTAACACTAGTTGATGGATATGTCTGGGGAACTGCTGATGGAGTTGTCAGGCTCACTTAATTTTGTCAAGCTGTGCACAGCATCCCTCACCTGCTTCCAGGACAGGCACGGTACCCCGGTCTGAGGACCCCTCATTGCATTAATTTTCTCGCCTATTAGAGGCACTTGGAGGAAACAATGATCTGGCAGTTTCTGCGGAAAAATATCCTCTTGTTGAAATCATATTACAGAGGAGGCTTAATTGCTGCAGGTGGCAACATTCCTGGAGAGACAAATCCCAGCTCCTGGCATCATCAGGCTGATTTCCCCAAGGTAGGCAGGGGCATTCCTCATCCTTTCTGTCCAGCTGCGTTCCAGAGATTGCAGCATTGTGGTCACGCCTAAAAAATGACAACCAGGGACTAAACCTCTCCGCCGTTTCCTCCTGCCCACACACATGCTCCGCAGTTTCTAATAAAAAAGAATTTCCACCTAAAGCGGGCAGCGGCAGTCATGTTTCTGTCTGGCTTTCACGTTGGATTGATTGTTGCTGCATTTCTAAAGAAAAATGCATATGGCCAAATGCAGAAGCCTTTAATTCAGTAAATTGTTCTGGTTTATAATTGGCCAGGAAGCATCCTTTCCGGAGAAGGAACATCTACCATCTAAAAATGAAGAGTGTATTTTGGTTTTCTTTTTCTTTTTTTTTTCTTTTTTAATTTTATCTTCATAACATTGTGTAAAAGAGCCCAAAGAGGGAAGCATTTTATAAAGGAACCAATTACCTACTTTTAAACACTTCTCATGTTACGAACACACATTCATGCTCAGGTTCTCATCACTCTCCTCTCTCTGCAGTAGACTCAGTCCTGTAGCTGCAAGTACTGGAACACTGGAATTGGACTGATGGAATCTGTGTTTTCAGGGTTGATTTTCAGTTTAAAGATTTGGGGCTTATCAGGTGAAGTAGTTCAAGGATTAATAGATGTGGTCACCGGCATACAGGAGCTCAAAGTGGAAGTGGCATATTTTTAGCCAAAGAAAGAGAGAATAATGTTTATAAAGCTGGAATATCTTTGGGATCCAAACCTCGATGTTTTAGAAGTCACAAGAGAGGCAGGATCAGAATAGCCAGACCTGTGTTAATTCCTCCTGGATTTGCATCAGTACTATCTCTGGACCTAGACTACAAACTTGGCCAAAAACCACCCCAATACCAAGAAAAATCCCCTGTCCTGATTTTTACTGTGATCTTCAACTCTACTGGAAAACTTATCTGTTAAGGTGGAGGTCTCATGCCCGTTCTTGTTGTTGACTCCAGGAGATGATGGGAGATTTTGCAGGTGCTGTAGGGATGTGTTCTGCCCCGTGGCTGCAGCAGTTGAGCAAGGTCCTCAGAACAATCCCAACTTCACATGGTGTTCCCACCGCTTGGCTAGCCTTCCTGGAGGCTGATCTCTAGTTGGGAGGACGTGCCACGCTGAACAGGGTGAATTCCTGAAGTACTAACGAGAAAAAGGCTCAGAGAAGAGCTGGTGGAGCTTTTTTTTATGCGGTGGCTAAGGAGGCACTTTTCCTGATCTTTGTCATCTAGGATCCATTTGAGGAGCAAAACACTGGCTTGTCTCTCTGCGTTTTTTCTTTCTTTCTTTCAAGACAGTGTATGTGTGTGTCAGGGAGGAAGGCGAGGAGCTGAAAGATGGAAAACTCTTTGCTGGCACAAATAAAAGGCGTAGTAAGACTCCTGTAAGGAGATAAGTTCTCACATCCAAGTCAACATGAAAACCCAGGGCTGGAAGGAGCGGGTTTGCACAGGCTGAGCCCGTTGGAAGGCTGTGCGGAAAACTCCTTTATGTGGCGACAGCAGAGATGCTGAACTAGGCGAGAAACAACTTCAGTAGAAAGAGCAAACTGTGTCTGGAGGGATTGCCTTTCTTCAATTTTTGACAAGTGTCTAGTGCCTGTTGTGTGCTATCGCTGTGTAATTAAATACACATCCGCGCGGGTTTGCACAGGCTGAGCCCGTTGGAAGGCTGTGCGGAAAACTCCTTTATGTGGCGACAGCAGAGATGCTGAACTAGGCGAGAAACAACTTCAGTAGAAAGAGCAAACTGTGTCTGGAGGGATTGCCTTTCTTCAATTTTTGACAAGTGTCTAGTGCCTGTTGTGTGCTATCGCTGTGTAATTAAATACACATCCGCGTAGTTCCGAAACTGTGTCTGGAGGGATTGCCTTTCTTCAGTTTTTGACAAGTGTCTAGTGCCTGGTGCGTGCTATCGCTGTATAATTAAATACACATCGGCATAGTTCCGA
Source organism: Pterocles gutturalis (assembly GCF_000699245.1). Classification (NCBI taxonomy): domain Eukaryota; kingdom Metazoa; phylum Chordata; class Aves; order Pterocliformes; family Pteroclidae; genus Pterocles; species Pterocles gutturalis. Next base: position 85,811 of record NW_010125749.1, on the reverse strand, counting down.
TTTGGGGTGTAAACAGAAAGAGACGGTTTAACAAAGGCAGAGAGCTGCTCCAGAGCTGGTGGGCTCTCAAGGCTCCCAATTTTTAAAGGTTTTTGGCGGTGTGTTGGTAATATTAGTGCCTGGCTAAAATCTGAACGCCTAAAGGAAAACAATCTAAATGCTATCATTTGAGTGAATATCTAAATTATTTGTAATTTATTGTGCAAACAAGCATATAGAAAAGGACACGTTAATTCTTCTCTGTCCTACTGTCGAATTATTCAATAAAGAAATACCCAGGTGGTAAGAAAAGGGCATGGAGCTAGGAACTGCCTTAAAGAGATGGATTTTGATCTGGAAAAAGGATTGGAGCACAGTGAAACAGTACATGTAAGATACTATCTAAATGCTATTTCATGCTGTTTGGGTTAGGAAGACAGTGACTGAAAATTGGCAGATAAAGCAGGGAATTGGGTGTATAGCCATGCAGGGATGGAGTTGCTAGAGAGCACTGCATTAAGGTTTGTAACCACTTATTAAAATATCCTTAGTTATTTATTACCAAATATCTTTGGGCTATTCGCATGAAGTAATGACCATCTAATAAATGAAGAAAGAATCTCTCATCTGCTAGTAGCTACTAAATAACTAAATAATAGGTTCTCACAGGGAAAAAAGAAAATCAGACCAAAATTTAAGGGTTGTTCCAGAGTGTACAGAGGGTGATAGTTACAGAAAACAGCAATGCATGAATCTTATGCATAGCAAAACAGCAATAGGACAAATAGGTACGTAAATGTTTGCTTACTGTCCATGCTGTCTTAAATTACTTTTAAAACAAATCAAAATAAGAAACCTGAATAAATACCATATCAGAGAGTAATTCCATAAATACACCTGGTCTCATGGATAAAAATAGCTGATGATAAATTTAACTAAAGAAAACAATCAGAAGTAACGAGACTGGGATAATATTGAAAAGGTCACTTTTTATTCTGACAAATAATGTGATTTGACAATTTATATTAGTGCAGAATTTCTCTGTAGAAAAATAAGAAGAGAGTCCTGCTGCACTTAGTATCTGGTACTTGCACATCTCTGTTCTATAACACTCTTCAGCACTTCAAAACTTGTTCAGTAGTCTAAAATTAGCTAAAGTTGGTACATATTTCGTCGTATCTCTAGATGAACTCCACTTATAGAAACTTCAATAAAGTATGTACCTGTCTTAATTTGTAAGTACAAACACCTGCTTAGAAATTACCTCCCTTTCTGCACGCCTCATAATCGGTTCTGCACCTGCAGATACACTAATTTTGGAACTTTCACCTGCAAAACCCTTTCCTGCCTTGTTTTTGGCTTTTGGCAGGCATTTGGAGAAAACATTTTCTGGTTGTTGGTTCATGTTCTGTAATAAACCAGGTGAGCTGCTGGGCAGCAGAGATCCACATCGCAAAGCAGCGCGCTGAGCACACAGGCTGCGCGCAGTTTCCTTACCAAGGTGCAAGGGGCTCAGGACCCCTCTCCCTCGTGGGCACCAGGATCTTAAAGCCAGAAGGAGCCTGGAGGTGGGACGTTGCAGACTGTTCTCCCAGCCTTGCGCCATGCTGCTGTTTCCCATGGAAATATCTTGGGCAAAGCAAATCTCGGTGGAAATGGGATGCTGGTTTACAGAAATATTCAGCCAAGTAGTTTGGCTCCGCTGGGCTGGGAGAGCAAGCGTACCCAGTAATCGAGCAGGACGGGCTGTGGTGGGGTGGGTTTGCTGGGAGGCAGCAGGGCTGCAGGGGGCAGAACGTTTGGAAACAGAAAAGCAAAGAATGAACAAGGTAAGCCAGGAATGTGCTCTTGAATCCTCCAGGTCTTGGTAAATATTCTCTTTAACTGCTGATATAGCTAACATGCTAAAACCTTTTTACTCCTGCTGCAAGTTAATCCGGATAGGTATTTCTACTACTTTTATTTTTTTCTCTCTTTTTGATTTATCTCTGAAAGAGGAAGCCCACAGTGCAGTGGAGTTCAGTGAGCCTGCAGTGCCTGCTGAAGTCCTGTCCTTCACCCTTGCCAGATGTATATTTATTTTCAAACCTTGTCTTTCAAGGAGTGCTAAAAGAGAAGCAACAAATGACGTGCAGCATGGAACAAATGGTTAGCTGGGTTAATTTTAAAAAACATAAACATAAACCAACCCCAAACCCTCCACAGGATGATTCACTCCAAGAAAGAACAAGCCTTTATCTGAGGTGCTCTGGCAGAAGTTGTGTTATAAAACACACAGCTTCTGTCCCTGTGCTTCCACTGTGTGAGATAAATCTACAGTCTGAAACAGAAACTAACAGAACTGAAAGCCCCAAGCCATCGCTTTGTATGTAAGGATACCGAGTGTTGTCTTTGAAGTCATGGTGAATTACTGGAATGTTTATATCCCACTGTTCCATCCTTTTATTTTCGAGCAGAGCTCTCTTGTAGAAAGAAAGCAAATTACATTCTCCCAAGCAACTTGGTGAAGTCTGCTGCACATGCACTCCATCTTTTCCCTCACATGCGATTCCTGACAGTTCATGTACCGAAATCGGGGCTGGGACACGGGCTGTTCCCAGACAAAGGCTGTTGGTTGGCTCTGGTGTATTTTGCCAGCCCCTAATGTGGTCCTGGAACCCTGCAGATGAGCATACGCTGTTGACATTTGGATTTCTGCATGCTTGCCCTTTTGCTAGACTACTCAGGAAAAATATAGTCCATTGTGTACACTCTTATCACAGAGGAGGAGATTAGGGCAGGTAATACACTACAGGAGGGGTCCTATTCTGACTGCCAGCGGTGTCAGCGCTCAAGCTACTACCTGCTGCTATAATGGTCCTGTGTGTAAGGCTGGTGTAGTGCCCCACTGCACCTGCCAGCTGTGACCTGCTCCTGCTTGGCCTCTGCTCTGTTAGGATGGATATGTATAGGATGTATATATACATCTCTGCTTCTCCCCAGCTATTGGGGCGCCCTCCTCGCTACAGGAGAGCTGCTGTGCTGGGGTCCGGCGGGTGCCAGGGGAGGGAGGATGCTGTGCTGGAGTTAGGGGGCTCCGAAGTCCCAGAAGAGAGGGAAAGGATAAGGGCTCTCTGTTCTTCCAGCTGCTTCCAGTGCTGAAAGGGGGCTACAGGAGAGATGGGGGGGCTCTGGATCAGGGGGTGCAGGGATAGGATGAGGGGTGATGGTTTTAATCTGAAAGAGGGGAGATTGAGATGAGATTTTGGGAAGAAATGTTTTCCTGTGTGGGGGGTGAGGCAGTGGCCCAGGGTGCCCAGAGCAGCTGTGGGTGCCCCATCCCGGGATGGGTTCAAGGCCAGGCTGGATGAGGCGTTGGGCAACCTGGGCTAGTGGGAGGTGTCCCTGCCCATGGCAGGGGGTGGGACTGGGTGGGCTTTAAGGTCATATACCAAATACCATATGGAAACCTGTTTTTATGTAAGAGCAACAACTCCTGCACAGACAAGTGTAATGATTTGACCTCCTGAATCTTGGGTCCTCATTGTTCCCTCAGATTTTGCTGACCTAGGACAGAAGAGAGGGGAGAAGGTTAATGCAGATGAAATAGTTGCAGCTTGCTGAAATAGAGTGCAGAATTACTGCCATGTATTTGTCTCCTAGCTGCTTTGTATTCCTACCTTGTCCCTTTCTACCTGTCTCTCTTCCAAGGAAACTATAAATGAAAATCAGGAGAGGATGCTCTCAGAGCACCATCCCCAAAAAGCCAATTTATGAGGGGAGGAGGCTTTTCATAGGTGTTATCAGAAATGGAAGTGTTGTATTTTATGATCTGAGTGTTGGCTTTTCCCTCCAGTGTCTGCATCTGTGTATCTGTAGAGCATTTGGAAAGTTCCTGCAAGCACAGCTGGTGATGGCTGCTGGGAGAGAGACAGAGCACAGCTCCAAAGCTTATTCAGAAAGCTTATTTGTGTGATGAGAAAAATGAACTTAAAGAAACTGTCATTAAGACTGTCTCTATTATATGTAGCATTTCCTGTCTGCAGTGTGTCTGGAACAGGATGGGTCCTGCTCTCCCCTCCGGGACCCAGGAGCGATCGAGATTACACCCCCGCGTCCCACCTTCCCCAGGCAGAGGCAGCCTGGCACCGCGGCTTCTCGAATCCCCCCAGTCGTGTGCTGGGATGTTCATCTGTGTGCCTCCTGCGCTCTGCTACCTGCCTTGGGGTCATTAATCGGTCTGAAATCACGCAATATCTGAATCAAACACGGTGGATGCTGAAAGAAGAGATGTTTCTATTGCTGAGTGTCATAACTCACCTGAACTGATGGGTGCTCCTGCAGAGGCGTCTGTTGCCAGTTCATTGACATGAAGGCAGCGATTTGCACGGAAATGTCAGACCTGCTCCTCGGAGATCCAGCATCTTCTGGAGCAGGTGGACAGAGGTTTGTGCTGGGAGAGTATCAAGAAACAGGCTTGAGGCTTAATGCTAATTGCAGTGGGTCTCGGTGAGGGCTCCCTGTAATTGCCTGCCCTTTTTTTAGAGAACAGTTGGTTATCTTACTGGAAGATGTTGAAATCATTATCATCGGGTCTGTGATTGTGGTTCTGATTCAGCTCCTCCTGTGGAAGTCTGTGGGAACCTTTCCTGTGTCTTTGTGGGAACTGAGTCAGACTCTGTATCTTTTCAAATCAATACGCTTACATTTGGTGCTCTTTCATCGGATCACGAAGATGCCGAGAGACAACAGCTGGGGACCGCGGAGCCAGCATGACAGATCTTTACAGGCCAAAGACCTTTACGGCTTTGTCCCATTTTTATGCAGAAACCTGAATTTACAGTCTCTAGGTTGAAGAGTAGGAAAGTTCAGCCGCTATGTCAGTTAATGGATGGTTTGGAAGCAATGCCTGCCGGTAACTATCATCCTGCCTGTCCTGCTTGTGTTGTGCCTGAGCAGGAAATCTCACCTGGGTCGGTTATTTGCTGAGGAGGCAGAGGGAAGAAGGCACATTTATTCCATTGCCAGGCTGTGTGTGTCTTGGAAGCATTCCTTCTTCTGTGTTGTCTATTGAAATGTATATTCTGCTAGTCATGCTGCAGCAGAGACCTAACCCCAGAGCATGCTGATGGAACACATTGCTTCAACCCTGTCTTCTTGGAAGTCTCTATAATGCTTTAGAGTTATGCTTTATAAATAATTTAACAGCATCTTAAGCTCAGCCTCATTCAAAACATCCCAGGAATGGAAGAAAGGGAAAATGTTCTTTAAATAGAAGGACTGAACCATCTGGGGTTAAAAAAAAAAAAAGAATTTAAAAAAGAAACTTAAAAAAAAAAAAGTGGTACTGCATGGAAGTTTCCAAGCACATGTTAAAATACATAGTAAGGAATGATAAAATTTCTTATCAGCCTAATGTGATCCTTGCTGTAGTGGCTGTGACCTGAGGAACGCGAGGTGTTCCCAACGCAGTGCTCCGCTGGCGCATGCCGTGCCGCAGTCGTCGGGATGGCTGGCTTGGCCGGCCAAGTTCAGAAGGCAAAGCAAGCCACTGCTGCAGCGTCGGGATGGCACCGTGTGGTCCTGTTCCTTTGGAAAGAAGCTTCCCAGATAATGGTGTACTGAGGGTATTGAGGGGAGGCCACGCTGGTGGGGTGGGACGTGTCCCTTTGTGCTTCCCTGGGATGTTCCAGTATGGGTCTGAAGAAATGTCCGTTTGTTTAACGATGTAAGCTGACGTGTCCGTAGTATGGATTGAGATGAGGCAGCTTACGGCTTGTGTTCTTGAGGCAGGATGCTCCAGGAGAGTTTGGCTAACGATGCCTCCCAGATAAAGCAAACAATTAATTCAGCTGTGGTGGTTCTTAAAGGTTGTGCATTTTGTCCTTAAAAACAGGGCGCAGGAGAGAGGGAGAGGGGTCTTCAGCCTCTTCGGCTTGTGTTGGATGGATTGGGGATGGATTGGGGCCTTTCCTGAGCTCTGGGTTACCTGCTGTACAAAAGCACCGGCGGCACTGCAGGGAGTGGAGCGCTGCTTCAGCCGCACACACGGTCCGTGCCCTCCTGGGTCAGCACCAAGGCTGAAAAAAGGACTGTTGTGCTCTGAGTAATTGTGCAAATAGTGTGAAGATGGGAAATGTCTTCTAGTACCCGGTGCTAGATTCGTCTTTTGAAGTGTTGACGTTTCTTTTAAGTAAAGTCCAGGTGCTACACAAAACACGGCATTTGCAATTCAGATATCATTGAATTAGAGTGCTAATCTCAAACCCCCCTAATAGATTTTGAGCTGGAAATCCCGGGGAATGATGCTGATCATCATGTCAGAAAACGTGATTGACAAAGTCTCACGCGAAGATAGTGCCAGCACATGGAAATGCATTTCATACCGTTCAACGGGATTGTCGTTCTGTCAAACAGGCTGGCTGCGGAGAGTGACGCGGAGCTACAGCGTGACAAAACCTTGCCAATTAACAATGCCTCCACTAGCAACACAACAACTGTTCAAAGGAGATCGTGAGTAAGGAGAAACTGCTAGGTAGGAGGAATTGGCAGATGCATCGGTTTCTCTCTGGAAATCTGACGCTAAAAATGAGACATCTCTCCGATGCAGGCTGACCGTTCTGCAAGGTCAGCCCTTCTCGCAGCGCGCGGGGGCTTCTGGCTCCTGAGGGGTTCAGCAAGCCAGAGAGGTGTGAAAACAGCAAGCTGGAGGAAAAAAATTCAGAGTTTGGAATGATTTAGATGGTTTTTCAGCAAAGTTGCCTAAAAGGTCTGGCTTGCTGCTGTACTTAAATTTTTAGCATATGCAAAGGAAAATATGCCAAGAATCAGTGGAACCAACAGTATCAGTGAAGTTGCTGAGACTATAACTTCGTGGTAATTTCATCTAAACCTTGAGGCTTTCCGTTAAAACAGGTCTTTCATGGGCTCTCAAAACTTGTTCTACCCTTGAAATGTGTATAGTTAGGGCAAAGCATTCACACCTGGGTGTCTCAGGCAGTTGGCTGATGCTTTTTTCAGAGGGTGCTGAGAAATTGTCGTTTCTGCAGTTGTCTTGGGGATAGGAACATGGGATTGTGGTCTCCAAGAATGAAACCTGTCTGTTGGATTTGACGAGATTTCGGCTTAAGAATTGGTCCAAACCAAAGAGTGTTGGAGCCAAGACAGCCCGTGGGGTTGATGTGGTGAGATCTCAAGTGTTTCTATGGAAATCATTGAAGGTAGAGACGTTGCTAGTGTTATGTATCAATGCCTGTAACTATTTGTTCTGAAAAATCGGGTATCTGTCTATAGCTGGGTTGCTTGGATTCACTCTTCACTTGTGACTCATCTGTGGCTGGAACACAGCCCGTTACTGCCTGGGAATATTCTGTAGTTTCACATATGCCATGTCGTATTCCATCTATTAGTATTTAGAAACTTGTGTGTGTTGAGAACATTGCCTTGTTTCCACAGTTGCAAAAATACGTTGTCGTCCTCCCAATCTCTATCTCTATGATTACGTTACGGTTGTCTTTGCACATCTCAGGAAGGGAATGGTGGTGGTGCCTAATGCCAGAGATATTTGCTGCGAGTGCTGGTAAGTGTGTCCCACCTGACAGATCTGGAACAAAAAGCAACAGTTTGCTTCCCACCAAGAACTATTAAGCTTCTCAGGGGAGCAGTTTTGGAAGATACATTCTGGCCAAGCTGCGTGTAATGGTTTTATAAGGGGGATAAATGACCGCTATTTGGGGATGTGAAATGCGATGGACTGCTCTGTGCCTACACCAGAGCCACGAGAAGTGCTTTAACTCAATGTTCTAGCAGGCACTGGTAACACGGGGCTCTTCATGATCCCCAGGATTTATTTGAAAACATCAGCCTTGTTCTCTAAGGTCTGTTTTAGAAGTAGCTGCGCACGTAGCACTGCACGGGCTGGTGTTCTGGCGGATCTGGAAGCTGCTCTGTTCATTTCCCTCCAATTACATCCCAGACCCCTGTCTTTAATGCAATATTAATGACCAAGAGACTAAATTGAGAAGAACAGACATCCCACCAGTTGAGTGTCATGTAATATTTTTACCACCGGCAGGTCAATGGGATGAGAAGCCTTTCGATTAGTGCGCTGCAATGCTGCTTTGTCCTCACCGAGGCTATTGCCAGGACCTGGCGGTGCTGCTTCATCTCCCAGTGTCGTGTATTTACATTACCTAATTGGATGGAGAATGGGAATTGGGCTTACTGTGTTTTTGGTTTTTGTTTTTTTTTTTGTGCTACCCAAAAATGACTGAAAAATAATAGAGAGTCTCTGAAGACTGCCACGGGTTTGAAGGGAGGGCAGTGACGGGAACCTGGATTTCAGATGCTGCAATTTGCATGTTGAAAGGGAATTTCACATTTAAAATTTGCAAGTAACTCAGAAAATCTTGGCCCTTTTGTACCTGCGAAGCACACAGCCGCTCCCTGCTGACTCTGGGAAGTGTTGTGGGAGTCTCACTACTTCCAGAGTGGTTTTGTTTTGGTTTTTTGGGTTTTTTTCTCCAGAGTGCTTAATTAGATGCTTCACGTTAGAGCCTCTCTGTAGACATCCAGTTGTTAAGCACTTTAGCTGCTGATTGAAGGGTGTGATGAGTGAAAAAGGACGATCTTACAGTCTTTATCGGTTATTTTTACATACTAAATAATAATATAAATCTCATAAAATAATAATGCTTTAATCATCCAGAATCTTAAGCACGTTTCCAAAGAAAACTGTCCACATTCAATAGGTGTGCCTGAACAGGTCACCCAGGAGAACGAAAGCTGTTAACAAATAGTAGAGACAATCAAAGGAAAGGTGAACGGACTTTGCTTCATCTCCCTTGCTCATTTCTATATTTAAATATGTATTTTGTTCTCTTTCTGCTTGCTGTAGTCTCTCTTCTCCTTGCAGGGCTCTGAAAACCAGCTGAGTTTTCCCCAAAGGGAATTGTTCAAAGGTGAGGTGCTTAGAGCTGCGAGTTGGTGGGACACTTAATGCATCCCAATGAGCTGTGGTTTTGGAGTGTTTGACATGGTGTAAATGGATGCTGTAGAAGAATCAGAACTGCTTTAGAAACTATACTATATGTCCATCCTAACAGCAAAGGATTTATATATTGACGCCTCAGCAAATGATGAATCAAGCGTACTAAGGTCTCAGTAACTCAGTAGTTTGCCATTAAATCTTGGCATGGTGCAGAGGGCTCATCTCTAACGCGTTTATAAACTCTAGCCAGCATATGATAACCATGTGTGAATAAATCCTTGGAGATACTCAAAGCTCAGTTGGACATGGTCTTGAGCAACCTGTTGTAGTTGGCCCCACTTTGAGCAGAGGGCTTGGACTGGACTATCCGCAAAGGTCCCTTCCAATCTCAGCTGTTCTCTGATTCTGTGACGTGCGTGCAAAGGAGAAGAGCAGTTTGCAAATGATGATGAAAGATGGACTTGGCCTCGAGAGTTCGATTTAGAGGGAGGAAACTGTAGAATTTACATCCAGTGGTCACAGAAATTATGGGAAATGTGTGCAGTAGTGACTTAAAAGAGAGATGGGAAGTGAAAAGTGGTTTTGGGTAAGGGACGACACACGCAATGAGGGAAGAAAGGAGTCGTCCAAACCCAATCACATCTCCGCAGTGAGCCAAAGGGCCACAGAACCAGCAACCCCAGGGCATCTCCCTCAGGCTACCTTGCCAGCATGACTCACGTCTGATAGGGGAAAAACATCTTGTTGGAGGTGAGAAGGGTAGTTTATAGTTCCATTGATCAGACAGGTAACCGTAACATGAACCACTTGGATCTCTGCCGAAAACAGACAGAATACTGGTAGCTCACAGCGTTGTATCAGAGCTGATAATCATCAACCTGTCACCAACCAGGCTCCACACCAGCATGTGCCCTGGCTAGTCGCTGTGTATGCCACCCAGAGATTAAACATAATCAACTCCTTTTGGTTGTAGAAAATCCTGAAAACAATGTTTAGCCACCCTATTAATGGGGGAGAAAAGTACTGACCAACAAAACATCTCAGTAAACAGTTCTGCCCCAATATTATTTTGTATTTTGGTCTCTCTGCTGGCAATCCCCATGCGGGATTATTTAACATTACTGGTAGATAAAGGTAGATACTCATCTTCCTTTGTTCCTGCACAAAGATGTCCCAGACAGTAGGACACAAAATGGCCAAAATTTGGCATGAATTTTCAGTTACTTAAAAGTTTGGACTGGACTTCACAAGAAGACGTGTTCTTCAGGATTGGCACGGGACAGTTCACCAGAACTAAAGACATAACACCTCTCTAGCTCTCTACAGTATTCATTTTGCCTTTATTAGAAGAGAATTGGAAGCACTCACGTTTGAGAAGGCAGGGATGTGACTTTGTGCTCTGTAGCTAGATTTGACACACCATTCCTATCAAGTGTGTGGACCCAGGACTTGTATCCACCCGTGGAAGCCAGGTGCCTTGGTTAGGTGTGTTCAGAATTTGTAGAGCTTTAGGGGTGCACAGAGGTGGAAGGTGTATTTAGGCTTATCTGTTCTGCTGTAGCCTTTGCCATCCATCCAGACGCAGAATGGAATTTAAAACATGAATATCAGTGTTTAATGTCATCTTGTCTTCATGATATGTCAGTGTCCCTGTTTGACTTGGAAACTTTCAGGTTCTTCAAGGTGACCCCATCCTTACTGGGGGTGCCAAGAGAAACAAGGTGTTTAGGGTTTAAGCAAATGTGTCACCTGCATTGGTAACCTCACTGCATTGCTCAGCTGCTCTGGTGACTGGGAGATAATGAGCTGGAATTTGAACTGTGAGCTTACAGGAGCCGATGCTCTTAGTCACCACACCGATACTCAGCAGCATGTTCCTGGTTTGGTTTGCACCACGGTTAATGGTACATCTTTGCCATACCTGCGGTGAAGGGTGTGGTGTGTCACCTCTGACCACTGAGATCCCTGCGGAGTACTGATACCCTGGGGAACATTTAACGGAGTGCAAGAGGAAGTGCTGTGTGCCTGGCCAGAAAATACAGGTTCTGCGCCGGAAAGGCAAATGCTTGCACGCGAGTGTAGCTCTCCAAAGCCACCACTGTTGTGCAGCCCTTGGATCTACGTCTGAGCCCTGTGGGTTTTTACTTTGTCAGCTGACTCCTGCAGTGTTTCAGATTCATCCATCTTCAGCTGATCTAACCGACGCCCTGGGAGTGCCGCGGTACCCTGGATGGTGTCGGTGCGCGACTCTGCCAGCTGCAGAGATCCAGGAGTGTAACTGCAGCACAGCTCAACTGAGCTTGCTCTAGAGACTCGGGGAAATCAAATCAATCCCAGTGCTTTCTCCTTGGTTTATTGTCATTCCACACACATGTATTTTGGGCTTTAGGTGGCAATCTTAGCTGCCTGCTGGCGTGGATGCTTTTCCTTATGTGCATCTTCTTCCCAAGGATGCAAACCCTGATTCTATATCCTTGCTTGCTGCATGATGTTTATGTAATAAAAGAAGGAAAATATGGCAAACCTCAGCAGTTCGAATATGGGAATTCATGGTGCCGAGCCCTCTTTTTTTGCTGTGTAAAAGGTCCTCCTTTTAGACCAGCAACACCAGTTCAAAACGTGGCTTGCACTGGTGCTGCGCACCCCTACCAGTAATTCGCACGAGGTTGGCTCTGTCTGTGTGATCTCGTTGGTCTGTGTGTCCCTCGTCTGAAAGCAGCACGTATTCAGCTTGTGAGACCCTCACAAGCTACTCCACATTCAAATCATATACTTACTAACCAGAGCTTAAGGATCATATGATTCCTTAGACAGTAAATCTGGTGGCTGGGAGTTGTACACATATTTGGCAGATTATAGGTTTATCACTCTCAGTTAATCTCTTAGAGAACTGTGGCTTAATTCCTTTTGTTAACTAATTAAAAAAAAAAAAAAAGAGAAAGGAGTTAAAGCTCTAATTAGAGCTATTAAAACATGCATTACTCACTCAATGGCCTATACAGCTAGGATAAATGTATAATTAGGAGGTTTGTCCAAACATGATTAAAGCTAGTCACGTGTCCGAGGCCATCGAACATTTGTGTGTGTGAATAGAGTCAGTATGAAAATGTGAATATCAACCATGTCTTACTTTGCAGAGAAAATACATGAACTATCTTTTGGCGTATTATAAATATTTAACTCAAAGCATGACAGCTCTTGTCAGGTGAAAATTCGGGAAGGATTGTGTTGCGCCTGTAGCTTCTCCTGGCTGTGTGTCATTGGCGACAGCCATCGGACCAGGTCCCTCTGACCCCGTGGTCTGTCACTGCCTGTGGTTTGCTGATAGTTTAAGGAATCCAGAAATGAGTCGGTTGTGCGTTCCTGTTAGTGATCGGTGCGCTCCCTGAGGCATAAGGGTGCTCATATGTCTTTTGGGGGACTGGGTTTCATTTTTGTTTTGTTAGTCTTCAAATTACAAAGTACTAAAGTCTTCAGCATGTTTTTCCTTCCGTAGAGTTGAGAGATGGGAAGAAGAGAGCAGATCCATTGACTTACCGACCTGCGTGCACGTACGAGTGCTTTCTCTGTGCGCTGGTTTCTGCTGATGGCATCCCTTGAAGGGCAATTCCCAGGCAGGTGGTGGTGGGGCTGGTTCAGGGTCTCCGTCAGCCACCATTCTTTCCATATATTGATGGTTTATTGTATACTGGAACCTTGCGGTTCATCAGCCCCTTTGTGGTTCATACCAGTTGGAGAAAGGGTCTCGGAGCACCTTTGCATCCTAAATTTCCACCAGAGCTCGTAGCAGTCACACTGTACGGTTCAGGGGTTCCTATGATGACCCCTCTCCAGCTGTCCCCACCCGAGCTGGTGGCACGGAGCTGTGCAGCAGCGTGGCTGGGACTGTGACAGCCTCCGGAGCACTTTGGGCTGAGGCACAGGCAGGGAGGGGGATCTCTGCCATATTTCTCCATTTGAAGAAAACTCTTGCTTTTCTACCAACCAGGAGATGTTGGCAGCTCTCATGGAGGTGCGAACATCTCTGATATGACTGCTAATCAAAATGAAAGACATAAATAAATGGTTTCCTGTAGTAGCTCTTTGTTTCAAAAAACTTTAGTTGCAAGCACTGAGCCAGAGAAAAAGCCACCGAAGTATTGAGGTTGCTGGGCTTACCTATGGAGGAAGGGAAAGCTCAGGTGCACAGATAAACAAATTACAGAAGAGCTCCAAAGTAATGCAGAAAGGAATAAACTTTCTTCATATATGACAGTTTCTGCGTGGGGAACAGTGAAATTCCCTTAAAAGTCTGAGCTGCCTGTGCTGCTTTCAGTGCAGATAACGCAGAGAAGAATTTGGCTGGTGTCAGCCCTTTTTGTCTCAATGAACTGCTGAGCATCCTGGGGCAGGACAAAGAGGAAAAAGCACTTGGGGGAAAATCTCATGCAGAGGAAATGGTAGAAGTGTCCTGCCACAGCTTCCTCTGCGCGGGTGATATCTGACTTCCCTGTCTGTTTGTGTCATCATATCGTGTTCGCATACACTCGGAGGGATGTGCCTATACCTCTATGTGTATATAGATACCCACACATAAAATAGCTGTTGTCTATATTGCTCACATGGTGGTTTTGGGACCAGTTTGTAAGCGGTTCGTGGTATGTCTGTGGTCCGAATGAGTAGCAGCGTAAGAATTTTGGAGTTGGTTTGTTGTTTGTGTTTTTTCTTCCTATATGAGAAAGGAAAAGATGAGGCGTCTCTCTGAAAGGATGACTTCTTGTCTTGGGGAGCCACCCAGCTGTCCCTCTTCAGAGATGAGAAAAACTTAAGTTTTGACTGACGGATGACCATCTGGGGGTTCCAGCTTGCTGTACCAAATTCCTGCATAATTCTGTTGTGTAGGTGCCAACGGGATGCGTGCCAGCCAAAGATCCAGAAGAGATCTCTCAGCAGGATAAGAAGGGGCATCAGCTCTTTACCCCTAGATATAGAGCTCTAAAACCAGGCACAACACAGAGCTGGTTACGAATAATTCCCTACTATTGTTTTAGACTGTTGTATGTTTTGCCCAGTTGTTGCACCTAAATAGCTGCATAATCCTGAATATATCATCTCAGAAGGGCAACACCACTCGTGTCTGTGTGTAGATGATGCTTTTATGAGACTGCTTTTATTGCCGGCTGGAGTCAGACTCTCATGACTTAAATTTGGATCCCGCTGCTTCAGAGAATATGGTTGAAAGATGAAAAAATGGAATGTGGAAGCATGGGGTGAGCCAGGAAGGAGGATTTGAGGAGGAATTGGGGGAGAAGAATGAATGTGTTACCTGTTGGGGATTATTTCATTGTATTGAGACTCTGAATCAATGGTATCGATGGAACTCAGTCACTCCTTACCGCAACAGGAAAACTTTGTACAGTTCTCCTGCCTTACACAAGGATTGTAAGAGGAACCTTATAAACAGCATTATTTGGGGGAAATTCCCATCCAGTGCATTCCCTGGGAGTGACGCTGGCTGGTGAGCACACACGGGTGTCATTTTTGTGTAGGTATTTCACATTTGAGGAACATCCAGTGCATTTACAAACTGGTCATGCTCCAGGTGTAACCAGCACCCTCTACGTCCTCACTGCAGGTCTGGCAGGTGACTGTTGTGCCTGTCACCCCCTCTGTGATCCAGACCTGAACCTCTTAAGAACCCCAAATCAACCTCCCGTTCCCTCGCTTTCTAATTCTGCGTGACTGAGTCATTCCGCGTAAATACTGTTGCTCATTCCAAACGCATCGGTTACCTGCACACCAATCACTGTCAGCATATTTCTGCAGCAGAGTGGCTGAGCATTGGGTAATTGGCAGAAATTAAAAAGCTTGAGTCACAGCATTGCCCTTTCTGCATACACCCACGTGTCTCTGACATACGTGCAGCTTACAGGAGACACATGAATGGATAGCAGCTCTGCAAACAAGGAACTTGTATACACTCAGAAAATAGGTATTGATGCAGAATTTACGTCAAAATAAGAGGAAGTGAAGAGCGTGCAAAAGTATTTGTTTTGTGGGGCTGGATTCCTCGAGAAATTCTTTTCAACCAGGGGATGACAGTGAGGAAAGCAATGAAAGCGTGTCAGTGGTAGGTTTTTTTTTTTTTTGTCTGCGGATGGATATATTTATGACTGAGGCACGTGGCTTGATGTCCGCATGGCATTTTCCACATTGGAGAAGGAGAGCCCTGTGTTCTGCCTTAGCTGTGCTGTAGGGCAGAAAGTCAGCCGCTTCCCTGGAACTCACCTTTTCCCCAGCTGTAGCAGGGGCATCAGTAATTGCTCGTTGCTCTCAAAGCACTTTCGTGTTTAAGGACGTATCATAATCCCTGCTGTTCTTCTCACAAGCGATCTATAGAATAATAACAGTAAATCGAGGATTTGCAGAGGTTACATTTGTAGAAATAGATTTCCCCATGCTCACGGTTTTCTGCAATTGAATCTTTAATTCCCGCACCTGCAATTACTTCTGGGTGTAGCTCAAGCTGCTTAGGTGTCTGAGAACTGGATTGCGCTCATGTATCAGGCATTTCGGCAGCGAAGTCTCGTGCCTTATGCCTTCACACAGCAGCACACGGAAAACTGCAAGT
>NW_010125749.1:65694-70241 GCF_000699245.1 Pterocles gutturalis | reverse complement strand
AATCACGTCCTTGCAGTTTCCCAAAGTGTTGCTGAAACAGGGCAACGGGCCGTGAGGAACATTCTCTGAGATGAACGGTTCCCTTCTGTCCACCCTAGGCTGTGCTGTGCCGAATGTGAAGTCCATCTCCTCCTTCGGTTGGGTTGCCAACTACAGAATAACAACAGGAACTTCAGGATGTGTCGAGGTTGCATTTGTAGAAATAGCTTTCCCCGTGCTCACAGTAATTCTCTGGGCCGCTGAATGCTTTGGCAGCCCAGACCACTGCCTTGCCTGGCTCTGAACCGTTCCCCTGGTCACGCTGCTCGTACTGAGCACACGGATGTTCCTCTGGTTCCCAGTAAAGCTCAAGTCTTACCTCCCCGCAACTGTGCATCTCAGCTGGGATTGTGACCTGAGGTTTTCCAGAACTGTTCAGAGTTGGTTTGCTCTGCCTTCCTGCTGTGAGGGGGAGGTTGATGGGTTTTTTCAAGGAAAGAGGAGTGAGATAGCTGCTTAGCACCTTTGGAAAACTTCTCTTATCTCGTAGCTTCTAATGAAGGAAAAAAAAAAAAAACTGGAATTTGGGGGATTGCGGGTTCAACTCTCACAGCCTTGAAGAGCCTTGAGGATTTCAGCCGTCTTAACTCGTCCCTTGGCATGCCGGGGAGGTTGGGATGGTGCCTGGCAGGTATTGCTTTTGGGGGGGGGCTGTTTTACTCACCCACCCCCCAGACCTTCCCCTGTCAGAGCAGAGTTGCTGGCCCTTGGGCTTGACAAGAGTGAGCTGCGACCTGAGACTAAACTGGGGCTCTTCTGTCTGTGTTGGAAATAGCTTCTGGAGTGTCGCTGGGTACACACGTGTTATTAATGCTTTTCTCTCATTCCTATAAATCTTCACAAAAAGTACCCTTTCCTCCCCAGCAAGAGGCAAGTGAAGTAGCTTGAGGTTTTAAAAAACAAACCCAAGGGGCTCGCTCTCCAGTCCCGTGGGTTTCATTTCCCTTTTTCACTGCTGCCCATCCTGAATTCCAAAAGACAAGGGTAGACCCGCTAAGGTGTTTTCTTCCTTTTCGCAGTATTTCTGGCTTCTCGTGCTCTCCCGAGGTTTGGTTGGCATCGGCGAAGCGAGTTACTCCACCATCGCACCGACCATCATAGGAGACCTTTTCACCAAAAACACCAGGACCCTCATGCTGTCTGTTTTCTACTTCGCAATTCCTCTGGGCAGGTAAGTGATATAATGTGTCTTTCGCCTGGTTTTGGCTTTTCTCTTAAAGTAAGCTGATAGTTCTTCTGTCTTTATTTTCCTTTAGACAGGAAAATACTGTGAGCAGTGACTAATTAGTTGCAGGAATTGGATCTTTTTCTAACCCTGTTACTGGCTCATGTGTGACTTTTGGGAATTAGTGGGAAGGATTTCTATTTTTTTTTACAGCAGTGGGGTAGAAGTAGAATAAAAATATTTTATCTGACTTTTTTTAGCATTATTAAATTATCTTTTTGAATAATGTTATTTGTTCTCTGGAATCATGACTTTGATTCATGTGAGGTCTAGGCTTTCTTTAGGCAAAGTCTTTCAGGTTATGGTGAAATCAAGATCTCTTAAGACACCAGGCTGAGTTTTCAAAAGTGAGCAAATAGGTACCTGCTTCTGTGTGACAGTCTAAATATTGGAGGGCTCAAGAGGAGTATGCTACATAACATACACAACTTGAAATTTTGACTTTAAAAAATATTTAAGCTCAAATTCTGCCCAACCTTGAATTTGGCCAGTCCAACTCAGTTCGGAAAATGCGGCTGAGCCGATCTGAGTTGGTAGTCGCGATAGCAGCGCCCAGTCCATTTTAGTGCTGTTAACACCGAAACAGCAATTAGGAGAAGCTGTGAAGGCTAGTGTAGGGAAGGCTGAAGACAGAAACTGTGATGATCGTTCACACTCTTAACCCAGAGCAGCAGAGGACAGCCAACACATAGATGCCTGCTGAAAGCAAGAGACAGATTCGGATCTGGAGCAGTTATTTCCTCTGGTGCATTCTTTCAATCGAGCTCCTTTATCAGCCCAGTGCACTGTCTGATTGTTGGGACAGGAGGGAATCTGTGGTTGTTTTTTTTCTTAATTGTTTTTATTTTTCCAAAATAACAGCTGACCCTCTATTGTGAGTTGTGGGCAGGGTGGGTTTGCATGGTTCACATACCGATTCCCAGCGCTGGAGAACATCCTGTGCAAAGGTGGCACCATGGGTTCACTGACAGCAGGGAAAACGTGGGAAGCAGTTTAATCCCCCCCAGCTCAGGGAAAAACCTCTGGCTAAGGGTGGTGCCTTTTACAAGTTAGAGCACTTATCCCTGAGATAAAACTCATAAACACTCTTGGGGAAAAAGCAACAGCCAAGTCCTTAACTGGTGACCAAGGACGCCGTTTACTTACCCAGAGAATTCAGTGAACTGTGGCTAGCAAGAAGTGACAAATATTCATCCTGTTGAGCCTGATTCTGGGACTTATCCCACTATCCAACAGAGGTGTGGATCCATAGTTTGATTTTAGGTCTGTGTAAAAAGCTCTGTTTCGGGGTGATTATAGATGGCAGCCTCCAAAGGTTGGCAGACTGCTCGGTAAAGGCGTGCGACGGCTGACAGCCACCCTGCAGCAGTCCTGGCAACTTTTAGCCAAAGCAATGTCAGCAACAAATGCAGCAGGTCTGTAAAAAGGATATTCACAGCCATTCAGTTCACTTTGAGAGAAGCGTGGCTCTGGTCCCATTTATCCAGTCTCTTTCGTTACTGCGGTGTCATTCGTAGCGCGTGCCAAAGGTCCTGCTGCTCCTGTATCTTCAGAGGGGATTTACCAGCTTCAGGTCTGATGTTTTCCCATCAGGCTGTCTTGAATATTCTTCTTGTTGTTTTTCTTATAAGCTTATGACAAATGGTCTCTTTGTGGGTAAATAGAACCAAGTAGTATTAAATGAGAAGAAAAAATTTAATGATAGAATATGGTGTGTGTCCTTGAAGGGCACTTCTTAACTGAGAGCTTCAACCTAAAATCGTTAAGTGTTCGTATTACTGCCCAGAAAGGCCTGATGTAGAAATTGAATTGGGAAATAAATTCTTTTTGAGGCTTTGTTTCTATCTGCAGATTGAAAGGCCAGCTATAAACTTGAGACCAGTGTCTGAATTTCCATCAGATTGGAGCATTTTTAGATCAGCTGTGCTGGGGAGAGTATGAACCACCATCCGCTTCATCCCCGTGTTTCTTCCTGCAGGAGAAGAGTGCCTAGGACACACAGCTGATTGTGCCTCGTTTTATCTTTGCGTAAGAGCAGCTGTGATTGCGGTACTCTGGTAAAGCTCTGACTAACTCTCACCTTTGTATTGCTCGCAGTGGCTTGGGATACATCACCGGATCAAGTGTGAAGCAGGTTGCTGGAGACTGGCACTGGGCGTTGCGGGTGAGCCACTCTTAATAACATCTCAATACCAGTAGCATCAGTTTATCAGCGTTAGGAAGAGCTCTGTCACACAATTCCTCAACCTGCTGTTGCATATAGAAGGTAAAGGATTGGAAATGCCATCTATGGATGCTAAGTCCATAGCAGATGCACTCTCTAAGCAAATGCGAAAGGTTTTGGCTCATTGTACTTGTTTTTTTCCCTGCCTGGGAAGAAGAATTTTCCAATCACTTTATTATCGGTTAACCATGATATCTTGGTAGGGATAGGAAGACGAGGCATTGGCCTTACATCAACTCCACAGTCTTTCAGTCCCTTGCTGTCAAGAAACTCCACGAATGGCTTCCTGCTTTGAGGAAAAAACACTTTGTTCCAGTTTCCGCTTGTTTTTCTGCCCTGAGACAGTCGGTTTCCTTCTATTTGAACCTCTTGGGACCTTGATAAATGTGTTGAAAAGATAATACACTCCAATCACATAGGCACAAACAGATCCTGCACACAAAGATGTCTTGAAAGAGCAGAGAGGAAGTGGCCCAGCAGAGCTGTTGTCTGACCTTTGGCAGGCTGGGTGGCATGAGCCCCCGAGAGGTGCATTCTCTGGCTCTGGCACTTGATGAAGATAATGAAGCTCACGAAGCTCAGGCCAACACCATTTATAACAGCAGGTGATGAAATCCACGGGTTCCCATCTCAAGCAACCGTGCCTGTCTGGGGCACAAGCCGTTCCCTCCCTGTCCAGCAAGGGTAAGCAAAGCCAGGAAACACCACCATAAACAGCTCATCTGCAGCTAGGAGAGTGGAGAGTAGCTTCGAGCTGGGAACCTGACATGAAAAATTTAATAGCCTACAGCTTCACACCGAGAGAGCGGCTACCTCCTTGAATAGCAGAAATGCTTAAAGGGTAAAATGAACTTTTGAGCAGAGGCCAGCACAAGGAATAAGACACCCCTGAACCCCTCCTCCCGGTCAGGGGGCTTTCATGAGGTTGATATCTTGGAGCGCTCTTATCTGTAAAACCCAAACGATGAATTTGGGCAAAGAAATCACCACTAACGTCTTTCTCTTCAGATGAAGTCTCCATAGTTATCCTGAGAAACCCAGGCTGTCTGCAAGACTGAT
>NW_010125749.1:20014-65663 GCF_000699245.1 Pterocles gutturalis | reverse complement strand
ACACATGGATGCGTGATAGAATCGTGGGGAATCCGACAAGCTGCATGCTTCGCTGGTGGTTGCTTTGGACAGCATCGCTTAGTCATCATAGTCAAGCAGCACATGTCGAAAGCACGTGTTGACATCAGAGTAAAGCAGCCTCTGGCCCTGCGGCAATTATTGTGTTCTTGCAAGATGTACGAGATTGCCCCAGGTGATGCTCTGGGATCCAAAGCCAGGGGAGGTCAGGAATAAGCTGTGCTTCAGTGGGCTGGAGAAGACAGAAGGGCCCATTGGCAAGTGACAGCTTCGTCTCTGGATCCAGCAGTAATGTTGTTGTTCCATTGGAGCATTGCTGAGCATCGACGGATATTGTCCTGTTGGAGGAATAAGCCTTTATAAGCCTTTAGATAAAAATCAAAGAGACTTTATATGGCCCCAGAAAATCCCAGCGTTTCCATTTTTTTTTACCGGTGCTGTGTCTTGTGTTCAGCTGTACTGAGGATACTGTATCAGGCTTCATTTATTCCTGGATGAGGGATTTTCCTGATTTTCCAGTTCTGAAATGTTTTTGTCTTGTGTTCCCTTCCCTAGAAGAATTCTGGGTTTGTTGTCTTTGAACATGAAACACTGCTGTGTAAAGGCCATTCTCAGGTTTTTATTGGAAGCTTATTTTTTTTGGAACAGGAATTTATTTTTAAAATGGCATGTACAGAAGAAATGATAGTTTGGTGAAAATCCATATTTGTATTTTCCTAACGGAGCTGTTTTCCATTCTGACAATGATGGAATTTCAGTGTCAAAACAGGAATCACGTTTGTAGCTTGCAAAGCACTGGGAGATCTTTGTATTTCTGCCTAGTGATTGGGAGAAAGTATTGGAAACTGGGAAACCTAGCCCTCGAATGTGTCATTTCCTGTCTTCCAGCCGGAATTTTCAATGTTTATTGATCTTCTGTACACTAAGGTAATCTGCGGAAGCCACCTGAATTGGAAAGCCATTGTGGGTTAGCTGGAAGAGGGATGCGTGTCAGGCGAGGATTTTCAAAGCCAGATCTCTTTCACCTGGCCTCGTTGCCTTCGAAAGGCTTCTGCACGCTCCCAGAAGCTGGCTGGTCTCTTAGCCCAGCTGTGAGTAGGTTTCCAAAGAGCTAAACATCACTGAGGAACTGTGTTTAGATGAATCTTGGTACTTGTATAGCACAAAAGAGATGGACTGCCTGAATCAGAGTGTTCTCCAAGCAGTGTGCTTCCAGAGGGAGATGAGAGAGTCCAGGGAAGGACAGGGAGGAAGGGAAGGAGCGGATGCCGCAGCGTGCTTCCAGGTTCTGGCCAGCTGTAAAAGAGGAACGGGGTCGCTGAAACGAAACTGGTGTGATCTGCTTCTTATGCCTAGTCAAAGCAAACCCTGCTGCCTCCTGTGCTAACACCCTGTTCCTCTCTTGCAGGTATCTCCGCTCCTGGGAATGATAACAGGGACCCTCATCTTGGTATTTGTACCTGCTGCTAAGAGAGGAAATGTCGAACAACTCGGGGGACAGCTGAAGGCTCGGACCTCCTGGTTGAGGGACATGAAAGCACTGATCAGAAAGTAAGAGCGCTCTAGTCAAAAGCACGCCTTGCCTCTGATGCTTAACTGGAACATCCAGTGGCCTGGGCTTCTTAGCACTGGGAGACTGGAAAGTAACAACATGCAGGGAGTTGCAGGAAGTTTAGTCTGAGGACCTGGGAAAGAAAATCACAGTTACATTTCCACAAGATACTGACTGCAATGACAATGATGGATTCCAACTTTTGCTCTAACCTTTCCAAGATTCAGATCTAAGCGAGTCTGCTTTATTTGGCTCATACTTCAGACATAATAAAGCTTTTGAAGTGTAGAAATCACTGTGTTCCTGCACTAATTTTAGTGCCACTGTTGTTCAGATGCCTAGATCGTTTTTCTTCCATGAAAGAGCTACTCTGCTAAGGGGAAAAAGAGAGTCAAATGCCAGAGCAGTGTAAGAGGTGGAGATACACAAATGTTTGCACTACATGGCAAGTTTAAATATATATATTTATGCAACCACGTGTGAGTGAATGCACGAGCACAGAATTTGCTTGGGTGCTTGTATATGTGCATAAAAGATCATGCTCCCAAGTGTTTAAGCAGCTGCAGAAAGCTTCCTGTGAATGTGCAAATACTTGTGAATTCAGTGTTACATCAGAATTCTGGTGGGAAACTTGTGGTGTCCTTCATTTTTAGAACTGCTGGCTAGAATGCCTTCCTGGTATTGTCATTCACTATCAAAGGACTATGGTTAATTTATCAATATTTCTATATTACTTACTTTGTTAGTTTATCCAAGTAGTAATCAATGGTGGCATGGATGGGGAGGGAGAAGTGAAACTGGTAATCCAGGAAAATAGGTGATATCCCAGTGGAAGTTCTGTGCTCCACACATCATGTCTTAGTGACTAAGTTCTGAAATTGTCCCATGAAAAATGGGTCTCTCTGAAGCACCCCTGAAGAGTTAAGTACATTATTATCAGTGGAGCATCACGTATTCCGTGCCTCTTATTCCCCATTGCTTTGTACCTTGTATTATCCCTGTCCCTTAGCAAAGGGGGTGGCCAGTATGTGGGACACTGTCACTGAAGCACTGGCTCCTGTCCTGGGGCTCCTCCTCTTCCACTTTTCCCACTAACCCTTCTCTTGGTTTGCCCCTTGCATCTCCTCAGCCGCAGCTACGTGTTCTCGTCGCTGGCCACCTCCGCTGTCTCCTTTGCCACAGGGGCGCTGGGCATGTGGATCCCTCTGTACCTGCACAGAGCACAGGTTGTGCAGAAGACAGCAGAGACCTGCAGCTCGCAGCCCTGCGGCACCAAAGATAGGTGAGATCCCTACTGCACTCCTTTAAAGAAGGGGGACGGGGGTGAGAGCTCATTTACCAGAGGAAACAGGCGAGTCCCACAGTGTCAGGTTACTAGAATGTCTGTAATTTCCTCTAGATCTTTGCAACAATTCTAGGAAATGCTGGGATTGTAAACTAGGTTTTATTTCTCTTCTTTACTTCATCGCATGAAGTCAAGCCAATGGAGAAGCAATGACCTCAACCCGGTCTTAGTTCCCAGGCTATAGTGCAGAAGCAGAAAAAGAGACTGGAGGATGTTTGGAGAGCTGAGAATTTGGTTTCTTAAGACCCACGCTTGTCTGTGCTAGCAGCAGAATGAGCTGGCAGGTTGGGTAGCCACAGCAGTGGCTGTAATTCAGAGGTTGGACTGGTTCCCCTAAAGGCTTCAGGGACTGACCCTGAAGGCTTTTGTTTCTTGTGAGGGAGGACTGTATTTCATTGCTCTGTACGCTACTGTGTATGCTGGGTTTTGCTGAAAAATGGTGCAGAGATCTGGGAGGCTTTGGTCTGGATTGCTTGGTGTTATCCAGTAATTTGGTTTCTCCAGTCCCAGTTATATAATATCACTCGCAGAACATAAGCTATGAAAAGTAATTCATCGTTTTGTGCTTTACCGTGATGGCACAAAACATTAAATGCTAAAAAAGCATTTCTCCCAGTGAATAAAAGATAGAATAAACTGCCTTTTGTCAGCTTCTTTGCTTTTTGGCTTGTGAGGGGAAAATAACAGTAGGAAAACCTGCCTGCTCTATCTGACACAATCCCGTCTCAAGGAAACCCCTCAGCGGTTTGGAGTACCATGGACTGGAGCGCCCAGCGGGCAGTCTCAGCCTGTTCTGCAAAAATGCAGCGAGCAGAAAATACAGCTCCAGTCAGAGCGCCCATCTGCTGTTTGCAGAGAGGAGTTTTCCTCTCCTGGATGACACCTACATTCTGAGCTGCCCTGGAGCTACTGCAGCGTGGCTGCCGAAGCCTCTGTAATCCAGGTCCTGCACAGACAATGCAGAGATCCATGCCAGCTCATGGCTCTTTAAATTTGAATTAACACATTTCAGTTGTGTAACACAGCAGCAGAGTTAGAAAGTCAAAGTATGTTGAAAGTCACTAGTATTTAGAGCCTTGCTAGGTTTCCTTTCCATTAAGCTTCCTAGTGCCTGCTCTGTCCATGATTTCCCTTCACACCATCCATGTGCAGGTTATTGCACAATTTTGGGTGTACATAGCTCTGCAGCGATAGGAAGCAAAGTTCCACATGAAGAAGCAACATGAGCCCTTTGCATCTCTTTGTGTGCTGATCAATGCCTGTGTACAAGGCTGAATTTCATTATTTTTTTTTCCTGATTTCAGGGCAAGAGTGCTAAAATCACAAGCACTCAGCAGGGGAGCTCATTTGTTTTATTTTCAACTTGCAAAGCCAACAGGCAGATTTCCATTAGTCAGTTTACCCTAATAATTTGTTCAAAGACCATGCCCGTTTTGGGGAAAAAATCAAAATAAACCCTGTCTCTCCTTTTTTTTTTTTTTTTTTCCTTTTAATAGCTTGATCTTCGGAGCGATCACATGCTTCACCGGTTTCCTGGGTGTAATCACAGGGGCTGGGGCAACCAAATGGTGCCGGTTAAAAACCCAGCGAGCCGATCCTCTTGTCTGTGCTGTTGGCATGCTGGGATCAGCCATCTTCATCTGTCTGATCTTCGTCGCTGCCAAGAGCAGCATTGTGGGAGCCTATGTGAGTATAATCCTTCGCATACACCAGTCTCACTCTCCCTCTCTCCACCAAACTGTGTGCATTGTCCCCTGCGGGAAGCCTGAGATGCTGGTCTGGGTTTTCCCCTTCGGAATGTCCTTCATTTGGCCTCTTGGCATTTTGGCACTATCTAGATGTGCCCGGACAGAAAATGATATCTCAGCTACTTATCCCCTAAGCGTTGTCAGAATTTAGAGCTGGGGATTTAGCGCATGCGTGGAAACCCCCAGTTCCTTTGGGTTGTTCTGTCTGTGCCTCTGTTGCTCTTGCCTAATGTTTTGGTGCAGGAAAATTGGCCACTTCCCTTACAATAAAGGGGTTTGTAGCTCCAGTGGTGCCAAATTATAATTACGGTCTGATTTGTCTGTGGGCATGCTGTTGGCTATCTATAAGTACCATTAATTTCCATAACTAGGTAGCTCGCTGCAGACCCATAGTAATAACCGTGTGATTTCAATTTGTTATCTGTATCACCATAGCACCTGAAGGTCCTCAGCATAGCCCAGAACCCACAATACTTGATGCTGCACAAACGCAGAATAAAATATGGCCCCTCCCAGGGTGTTTATAATCAAAGTATATAATAAGACATCAAATCCAGGCAAATAGACTGAAAGGAAAAGGAAAAACTCAAGTATAATAGTCCAGCCTCAGGCTACAGAATCTTGCTTTCAGTGGAGAGTAGAATTCAGTCCAGCAAACAGGTCCCAGGTTCCCTTTGAGTGGGACGTGGGAGAAGTTTTTGAAGCGAAAGCATGAGGTGGTAGGAGTAGCGGGATAATTTCTGAAAGCCCACCCTTAGGTTCCACGTTGCAGCACACACTCCACCCAGCAAGAAGAACTCATTTGCAGTTAACCAGCCAACCCATCTACTGTGTTCCTTGTTTCTCTGTATTTCTAGCACCAGCCTAACCGTGGTTATTTTCTGAGTATTTCAATACTTGCCATTGTTGTGGGGAAACACAAGAAGAGTGAAAGCTTAAAAATATTAAAACAGAACCAAGGATGCCTACTCTGGCTATTTAGAAAGTGTCAGAAGGAGGTTCAGTCCTCTGGTTCGTGGCATGGTCTAGAACTAACCTTTGATTCAATGACCAGCAGAGAAATTACCACCTCAGACAGCCTGGAAGAGGGTGTTACTGGTTGGCCAAGCATTAACCCTCCTTTCATCATCACCGTCTCTGAATGAAGAGGTCTGTCAGGTCCCCTCGCCTGTCCCTCCCTCCACCTCTTTGTGCAGCCAGCCCTGTGATTTTCTCCTTTCCCGGACCTGGTGACAGACGTGTTCATTTGTGGTGTGCAGTCTCTTTATGCAGAAAGTCCTTTCTAAGGACTCCCTTTCTAAGCTGGAAATACTATTTACAAAAATTTTGCAACCCAAGTTGGTTATTGGTCCCATTTTCATCTTTTTTTTCTTATTTTTTTTTAAACAGCCATGTGATTATTCTGCATTGTGTACACATATAAATACAGATGGTATTATTTAACCAATCTTAGAAACAATTTATTTTGTTATGCATGAGCAGTAAGCCTAATAAAGAGTCAGTGATTTGCAAAGGAGGTTATCTCTGCGTATGGAGGGGGTCTGAGGAATACGAGCCTATTTGCTGGGGCTCTTAGGCTGATGCATACATTTGTTGCAGATACCACTGCCTCTCCATACCCCCTAAACATGCTTTCTCTGCTGCTGGAAACCTGGTGCACAGAAAGCAGATAAGAGTCTAGTAGCATGCTGACTGGGGAATCGGAGACCTGAACTCTTAAAAAGAGTTTGTTTGCGTAACAGTGGGCAAGTTATTTAACTTTGCCTCTGCAAAAGTGAGGATTCTTAACAAAGGATTTGGACAGCTTAGGTCATAATGTTTGTAAGTCACCTGGATGAGGAGATCTGTGGCCAAGCCATCCACTATAAATTGGTACAAACAGCAAAGAATGGCACAACAGCTCCTGGTGTTGCTGCTCAGTGTTACAGGTGGTAACCCCACCGAGAAAACAGGTCTGTGGTGGAGCTACCAACGCCTCATCACACCAGGTATTGTCACAGTGGTGCTGTATATCACTTGTATTGACTTTTCAAGGCACGTTTCAAACAAATGAGCCCTTGTTTTTCCATGCCATGCAATGCTGTTGCAATCTTACAGGCTGCCAGGGTGTTTAATTCCCTTTTCGTTCACTAGGAGACCTGTTTTGCAAGGCTGCATGGTGTAGCAGTTTCTCATTCCTCTCTGTTTTCAGTCTCATTGGTTCAAAATGAAGAAGAACACTGTTCTCTATCTCTGGAGTTGGAAAACCTAGATTTGATGGACAGCATGATGGACTAGGTTACCTTCCTTATCTCAAAACCCATAATAATAGCTTGTTCTGGAAAGAATACAGTAAAATGTATCGGTGGGTTTTCTCGTCTCTGAGAGCTTCCTTGGCCACTGTGTCCTGTCTCTCATCCTGGAGCTCTGTAGGACTGCGAAAGGCAAGAGTGAAGTTCTGGTCTGTTCCCCAGCATGGTGGTACTTCCAGACCTGTGCTGTGACAGTCCTTAGACTTCTGCCATTGATCACACCATGCTAAAATTGCAGGGTTACTCATTTTGGACCCCTCATTGGCTCAGAGCCTTTAAAATGATCACCTCCAAGTGTTGAGGTGGGTCCCCATGAGATGGGGTTCTGTCACACTGAGCTGTGGTGGCCACCAGGTCACCATCTCCCTCCCTGCTCTAGTTAAACAGCCGAGAGTTTTTAATTCCAGGGGATACTGGCATCAGCTAAATGAAGTGTCCAGCACTCCAGCAAGAATCAGGAGAGCCTGTGCTTTTTAATTTCTTGGGATTTGTTTTCTGTTTGGTTTTTTTTTTTTTTTTAAAGACCTGCATATGCGTTAGCGTGATCACCTTGTCCCTTCCAGGCTCTGCTCTCTTCCTCCCCTGAACACATGTACCTTTCCTGCCCTGCTCAGTCCTGTCCTGCAGGTGGTTTTGGTCCCTGAGGGCAGCTGCTATTCCAGGTCCGTAGCAGCCACTCCTACCTGGAGCAGGTAGACAGTCTTCTTTTTTCCATCCAATCTTTTCATACTACTCCAGTAAATTATTGGCAGTGGTAGAGGTGGCTGGAAAGTTGGAATAAACCAGCATTCTGTATGATTTAGCTGCCCAGACACTTGTGTTCCTGTCTTTGACTATCTTGCTTGGCTATACAGTCCAATCAGTTCTCATTCGGTGCTCTTGCACTGTGTGTATTTGTGTGCTGTAGTCCAGCTCCTTAAAACAGCAATTTGCCTCTCTTGAGGTCCTGCTCTTTCTGAAATATGTTCTCCTTGAAATGCTGGGTTTCAAACCTGTCTCTGGAAACCCATTAGCTGCACAGCATCATCGTATCACACCACTCAGACATTTCAACAGCGGATTTCAGACTGGTTTAATTCCCCAGATGACCAGAGAGAGATGCTTTGCTTTGCCTGCCTTTTGCCACTCTTCCAAGTTGCTATTGTGCCTCCATTTCACCAGCTATTTCAATTCCTCAAAGACAGTTTATGATCTTGCAGGAACAGCAGCTCCCGGGGTGAAACCTTGCCCTAGAGCTTTTACAGCCTCAGCTCCAGGGACTCTCTGTTGACATGGTGTTGGTGACTTACCTGCTTCAGGGGCATCGATATTGCCTGACGCTGAGATGGAGTTAGGCTTGCTTCCAGTTCAGGGGTACACATGGGAGACTTACCCACCATTTCAAAGAGAAATACAAATAATGGAGATGTAGGCAGATACGCGCTTTGCAAATAGCCACGGAAGGAGTTCAGGTCTTGCTGTGAGAGCTGCTGGTGCAACCGTTCTGAAACAACTTGGCTTATCGTTTTTGGGAATCAGAATTTGCTAGCTGATCCCATAAAGAGAAGACTTGAGGGGAACATAACTTCTCTCAGCCCATCACAGATGAGCAGCTGGACAGCAAATGGAGATGGTGAGATATTATACAACACAGCAGGATCCAGAAGAGGATGTCTCTCTAGAGCTGAAATCTCAGGGTAAAATGAGGCTTCAAAAAGCGTGTGAGGAGTCAAAGCCGAGACCATTTCAGGAGCTATTGATCTGTTCTGGAGGCTGCCCCATTTGCAGTTAGCATCCCTAGAGTCTCTCTCCAGCAGAAATGCCACAAATCCTCATATGCCCTTTGCAGGGCATGAACTCATTTTTGTAAATCCCCATTAGCAGCTGAAGGACGGACTTTTTAAAATGTCAGTATCTTTTGTCCTACTTTTTGATCTTCCTCTTGTTCCTCTTTTCCTTTTACCACTATCCACATATCAAGCACGTGTTTTACGGAAATGTGTTGGCTGAAATACACATTCAACAATTCAAAACTGGAGCACTCTGAAGTTTGTAGCATTTCCCTGATGTACAAGACTCGTCCTGAATTCCTGCAGAAGGGGCCAAGGTTTGCTTGCTGCGTGTGGCCATTCCTACGCGTGTGTGTATTTTATATAACCTCAAGGCAAGCAGCTGCCTGTTTGCAATATTGCTTGCAGAGGCAGGGCATGTCAGTGCCGCGCTCAGCAGTGTGATTGCATCTTTCCCAAGCTCTCTTTAATCTCTCTGGCTGCAGAACCCCAGCCACAGCAGCTGCAAAGCTGCAGAAGGACAGATTTCAGAGCAGGTCCTGCCAGCCCATGGGGGGCTTGGGTGAGCCCCTGCTGCACGACATATGGCTTCAGCTCCCGTCAGCACCTCGATTCCTTGGATCCACGTTTCTCCGCTTGGCTGTTGTCACTTCCAGTGAGAGCCAAGTTGAAGGCAGACCAGGGGACACTGGGAAACTGGAAAGAGGAGGTTTCCTAGCTGAGCGGCTGGGCTGTAATGACTGGCTCAGGCACCGTCACGGAGGAAGCAGATCCAGGCACAAAGAGAGGGGATGGGCAGGGAGAATGCGTGGGAAACCCAGACAATTTTAGAAACAAACAGAGGAAGCTTTCTGTGGGTCGATGCGTAAGACTTGCTAAATAAAGCAAACTCTTCCTGGCAGTGACCCCATGGTCCGAGGGGTTCAGGCAATCTCACCCGGTGTGTGGGAACGACAGTTGCAGTGGTCACATCAGAGCCGTAGCTACCAGCCTTGGAGGTCCTCCTCCCACCCCAAACTGTGCCTGTGCAAGTGACAGGGACAGGGACAGTGCGACTGTCCCTCACAGCTCCCAGAACACCACCAGACAACATCCATCTGAACGTTTCCTCCGAGCAAGGTGCACTCTGCATTGCTTGCCAGCTTTGTGTCGTTAATGAATTGCAGCCTACTCAACATCCCAAAAACCAAACACAAGGCAAGTAAAAGGGGAATCGTCAATTACTAGAATCCAAATCTCCATAGCTGTTGTCTCCAGCTACCAACTGGGATTCCAGGAGTCATGTTTTCTCTCTAGATGCCCCAAAAAGAAATGAGTTAGCTGGGAAAGAAGCAACCTTCTGGGGGGACATCTGCTCAAGGAGTTTAGCTTGCCTTCTCGCTGGTGGGGAGCAGGGGAGCTGGGGTGTACAAGGCTGGTTATTTACGTAGCGCTTCATCTCTGCGTTCTGCTCTTCATAACACACAGAGGGAAACGTGTGTGTGGAAGATTTTCCATCCTTGTTTCTTCATCCTGTTGAACCTACATTTCTTTGTTAAATTGTTAACCAGCAGCATAAAAGCAAAAGTTTCATGGTTGAGATGTGGGTCAAAAGCTTTTTGATGGAGGCAGTGTTCCTCCCGAAGCTGTGTCACCCTTGGTCCATCAGACTCAGTTTGATGAACATCTCTGTTAATGATGAGCCAGGTTAAATTCGTTTCTCCTCTTGATCATTTCCAGTTCTTCAACTGCTGTAAGTGTTGGTAGAACCATTTAGTGAACTGCACCAGGGAACTGATTTGGGTTAAAAATAAGCAAACCAAGCCCCTCTTCCCCTACCTCCCTGCAACAAAAGATTCTTTGCTCCATCTCAGTTTCCTGCTCTGGATCCCTGCTTGGCTCTGTCGTACCAGCACAACTGAGAATTCAGGATGGGATGGGAGAAAGGGAGGTGGAAGGGATATGTGATGGCTGTCCGTACCACACCAACACAAAAAGAAGCTCTCATCCCACTGCACACACGGGGTTTTTAATAGATCTTGTTGACCATCTCCAGAGGCAAGAGTTCTATCTCACCATACAACACCAATGTTGCAAAAGTCCTGTCGTGCCCGTACATATCCCCAATGGAATGGTGGAGTTGTTACCCTGCCCAGACCTGTGGCCCCTCAAAAAGGACAGGAATATGCTGGCAGGGGAGGGAAGGGACCTTGCTCACTGTGGGTAGAGAACCCCATTTGGTTTGCTACAGAGCTTGTCACATAACTTGATTCCTAGTGATGGAAGTGACTGGTTTGGGGAGTTGTGGCCGCCTTGACTTTTCTAGCTGGCTTTTTGGAACAGGATTGTTAAAGTATATAGGAAGCTCAGGGCTGTCTCTTCTTGCTGGCTTCTTTTATTCTTCTGTTACCAAGTGTCAGCCTTTTATCGAGCTGCTCTGTAGATCATGGACAGTTTACACTAATGAAGTTGCAGGCCAACCCTCTAGAGCTCTGATAAAAATCTAGGGGTTTTCTAACCTTCAGGATAAACCACAACAGTAACCAGCAGTGTGTTGTGTACAGAGGAATCCTTTGTGTAAGTTTGAGACAAATAAGCAACAAAGGAAGGTTTGTGACAGGTTATTTTTCCCTTGAATGTCAAGTGAATAAATCTTCTCCTTTTTGTGTGTTTTGTTACAACAGATTTGCATTTTTATCGGAGAAACTCTTCTGTTTTCAAACTGGGCTATCACAGCAGACATACTGATGGTGAGTGTACTTTGGAACAGCATCTTTCTCTTCTGGTGGCCAGTTTGTCAGCTTGCAAGAACAACCTGAAGTTCACAGTTTCTCCCAAATACCTAGCCCCTACTTCAGCCTATTCGCTTTTTCTTTTTTTCTTTATTTTTTTTTTAACTTATTGAAAAGGAAAGTGAGAGAGAGGAAGAAAAAAAGATTATTCTTGTCCTTTGTTCCAAGTACCAGGGGGAGTAAATGCCCAGAAGGGACACCATGACTAAATTCAAGTAGTTTCCCCAAATTTTAAGTATTTGTGCAAACCCCCATATGCAAAGAAATCAGCTGGCATTTCCTAATAGTCAGCACATCAGTGGATTTTGTTATCAATAACTCAGCTTTGTTCTGCAATAGGAAATCCTTCCCTCCCTCCCTCCTCTGACCACAAAGGCAGCCATCCACCTCTCTCTTTGGCCCAACTCCAGCAAACCGACCATTCAACACATACACAATAGAAACCCACCTCTGGGAGAGGAGGGAGGAAAAGAAAGTATAAAGAATTTTTGGACTATGTCCACCTTGTCCGAGAGGAAACTGTCAGGGACTTTTCACCTCATGGCCCTCATTTTCCATTCTTTTCTCCACCATAGACCTTTTGTAAGTCTTTCAAATTGGCAAGCTGACCTCAGCAGCTACATTTTCACACGGAATAGTCTGGAGGTTGGTTGGAGAGCTTTGCATGTTTTGTAACGCTTCCGTCAGAGACCTGTGGAGCCTATCAAACACACTGTGTGCTGAAAGCCCATTGTGAGGGCGGTTACGTGTTGCTTATTGTATGAAAAAGAAAGAAACCAGGGCACAGAACCATTACACAGGACTTGCCCAAGGGCTTTTGGCAGCTTGTTGACAGAACTAAAAATATAATCGGTCCGGCATCAGCAGAGATCTCCCTTGACTTGTGTTTGCTGCTTATGCTAAAACATCAACGGGAAAACAACCAGCCGCAGTATTGCTAGATGTAAAGATCATGGTGTTGATGTATTGATTCAGCAGAGACCTTTCAAGCTTCTGCTGAAGTTGTGCGTACGATTGAAGTTCCAGGCTGTGTTTATATTTTCAGGTAGCTCTGTAGTTGCCATAGCTGCGTTGCCTGATGAACTTTCCATCTTTAATTCGTTTGTGCAGAGAACAATTTGGGAGGTGGGGTGGGGTGGTTAATTCCACTCCTCTCAGATGTGTCTGAAGCACAGAGAAACAAAGGTTATCAGTGTACTTCAGGAACATTACACAGCTTTTAATTCCTCCTACCAGCTCAGCTTTAGCGTGACAGAGCTCTGCAGGGGCTGAGTAGGCGGTTACTCTGTACTTACACAGGGTTTGCAGCTTGGGCCGAGTTCAAGGCTGCTGTGACTGTTCTTTAAGCGGTATCTCAACACTTAGACAGATGTGCAGTCCACAGACAGCTGTGGCGAGGAAGAAATTGCCCAAAGCAGCTGTGGATGCCCCATCCCTGGAGGGTTCAAGGCCAGGCTGGATGAGGCTTTGAGCAACCTGGGCTAGTGGGAGGTGTCCCTGCCCATGGCAGGGGGTGGCACTGGGTGGGCTTTAAGGTCCCTTCCAACCCAAACCATCCTGTGATCCTATTCTATGATTCTATGAAATTACAGTGCAATACTTCCAGTTGCTCATTGCTGCCAGAGCTTCCTGTCACATCCTGCCCCTGGCTGGGATGTTCACAGGAGCGCTCCCAGCTCTCCCTGGTCAGGATTAGCTGATGGGCTTAAACAGCAGATCTCTTCTGTCCTCACTGGCATTGCCTGAACCGAGGAAGGGCCTGGCCACGAAGCACATCTGCAGTCCCCCAGCAGCTGGGGCCGTCACCTCTGCTGCCAGGGTAGCACAGCTGGAGGGAGGTATCTGTCGGTCAAGGTCCTCCAGGAATTCTGTGCCTAACCCCAAAGACATTTTTCTACCAACTACTTTGTTATATCAGGTGTGGTAAGGACGCCATCGTTGTCTTGTTTTAATTACTGAGATTTTTTGTGTTGATTTCAAGGTGACTTCAGCATCCTGTAGCTCTTTATTACCTTTTATAGGGTTTGCCATCTGTCTTACCAGCATCCTATAGTCAGCTGCAGCTTGTAGGGATACATTTGCAGTTATTTATGTTGCTTTAGTGCAAAAGAACTCCATAAGAAATGATTGGAAATAATTGGAAACAATCTCTTAGTTCCAATTTCCGAAACACGGGAAAGAAACTAAAACCATGTTAAAAAATGGATTTTGGCGGTTGATGCCAACTCGTAAGCGAGCTGTTCTCTTGTCTGTTAAAACAAATGAACGGAGTGCCATATATAATGCCCGGCTTCATGTGCTATCAGCAGGAGTAGAGCTGTAAATGTCCTGTACGAATAAATGTTAAACATCGGCTTAGACCAACGCGAGCCGATAAGCAGATGGTCTGGGGTGCGTTCCTATCACACAGGGGGTTTGAGGGGCAGGCAGCGGGTCAGAGCCAGGGCTAGAACCGTGTTGGACAGACAGCTCTGCAAGGAGTCCTCGCCAGAGAAAGGTGTGGACGCGCTTTAGCGAGATGCACTTTAAATGTTAGGCCAATTAATTTCTCCTGATTACTATTTATTTGGTGTAATCAGAAGCGTGTCTGTTCTTGCCTGAGGCTGGTGAGGAGTTTAAAAGCATTATTAGCACAAGCTTAACAACACTTTCATCATATACATAAATATTATCCTGTTTTCACGGCTAAAAAGCTCTCAGGACTGGCTGAACACTGTTCCCACTGATTTCATTATGCCAGAAGTGAGGCTTTTTGGAAACTGCGTCCCCAATGATTTCTCATAGCTCTCCCAAGATTTACAAATCTCACGACTGCCTAAGAACCCTATCGGGCAGGTTGGTAAGCGTCGTCAGAGGTTTTGCAAGTTTCATTTCCTTGGCAAAATCAGGGTCTTTGCTTATTATCTTCACATTTAATTGTTGGCTTTTCACAGCTTTCTGTTTCCATTGCATCCCCAGCTCTTGGCGGTGTGTGTGCAGCTCCTCTGTGGTCTGCAGCAATAGGTGTGAGCGCTGGGCTGGATAAACCATCCGCACTGCAGAAGGTACCGCACTGCTGGAGATTTTTAAAGGCTGAGATTTGTTCCAAATGCAAATTTGTCCAAAACAAGCCTTATTCTCCTGAGCACAACTCTCCAGATCTCCTCCCAGGCACATGCTCAGACGGTGCTTAGGGAAGGGGGGGGTTGGTTCTTACGGAGCATGCTAATTATGAAACAGATTTTATCAGCCGTTGTTGCAAATTGGCCTCAAAATTACCAGAACCCCAAAGTAGCATTAAAACTGCCTTGTAAAAGCAATAACGAATGAGCTGCAGTGCAGCGGGCAGGCGTGTAAGGTTCTGAGATGTGCTGAGTGCTTGGAACTTTGTGGAATCCGCTCCTGAGAGTGGGGCTTTTCCTCCATAGCACATCTCAAAAAAGAAAAAAAAAAAAGATGGCCAGAGGCATGGTGGCATTTCTGTGTAGAGGCAGCAGGCGATTTAAAGGGCCTGAGCTATTGCCTTTGCTGAGAAAAGCCATCCTCCAGTTTATGCAAAGACATGACACTCATGCAAAAAAATGCTCTGCGTATTTTTCTCTTAAAACATGAGTTCTTTTTAAATGGTCCCGTGGAGGAGCTGCCTTAATGCTTCACTATAGGGTCAAAGTCTGCCTTTGGGCTCAGAACAGGCACAGGCTGGAGCTCAGCTGTGCTGTAGGCACGGAGGAACGTTCCTTTTGTTCTGCTCACCTCCCCTATAAACAAAAACCCATTATTTATATAGTGTACCATACTGCCCTATTTTTACAGCCGAAGATAGACAGCATTTCCAGAAGTTCTCATTGTTGCTTCTCTCAGCGTGCCTCCGCATGTGAGTAACCTGAGGGCTGTGGTTTAGCTTCTAGGGCAGGGTGAGGAGCGCTTTGAAGGTACGCAGCCCGCTTCAAACCCTTGGGCACAGCTCAGAGCAGGGAGGGTGTGCCAGGGGGCATCTCCGCAGGTCTGGGGGCCGAGGCTTGCAGGTGGATGTGTGCCGCTCGGTGTTGTGCTGTGATTTACAGACCAGGTCAGCCCCCTTTTGCTTCATTTAAAGGTGTTTTTTCAGACAGTGCCTGCCTAGCTTGGGTGAAGGGTCTCTCTTGGGCTGGCTTCTCTGGGTCACAGCCTGTCCTGGGTTTTTTTGCCTTTTCTGGTTACACCAGGGACACCTGGGCTATGCCCAAGCTCTGTCAGTGGCTGGAATGGCGTTAGTGTGCGTTTTCTGTGCCTTTGGTGCCGAGACACCAATACGTGTTGTCCCGAAGATTTCTGTCTGACTCAGGAAGGACAGTGAGTTGTTCAGAGAGTCGAGTCTTATAGGAGAGATGGGGAGGGACTCTATCAGGGGGTGCAGGGACAGGACGAGGGGGAACGGGTTTAAGCTGAAAGAGGGGAGATGGAGATGAGATTTTGGGAAGAAATGTTTTCCTGTGCGGGGGGTGAGGCAGTGGCCCAGGTTGCCCAGAGAAGCTGTGGATGCCCCATCCCTGGAGGGGTTCAAGGCCAGGCTGGATGAGGCTTTGGGCAACCTGGGCTGGTGGGAGGTGTCCCTGCCCATGGCAGGGGGTGGCACTGGATGATCTCTAAGGTCCCTTCCAACCCAAACCATCCTGTGATTCTATGATATCAAAGATTAGACCAGGATTAGATCAGGACTCCCGTCTTTGGCACGTGGCCTTTTCCTGGGAGAAGGGTGAGCTCTGCTTGGCTTTCCTGGTTAACTTACTTCAGACCAGCTCATTCTGCTGGTTTTGCTGCAGGAAGGGGATGTCAGCAGCAAACCACAGCCTTTCAGAACCTCTATTTAAAAAGCAGAGGTTTGCCAAAGCTGCCTGGTCAGCCTCCCTGCCCATCCCCTGGGCTGCCTGCTTCCAAACCTGGAGGCCAGGGATGAGCCAGGACCATCCCACAGGCTTCCGCCTGGTCTGCTGTGGCTCTCCCACCTCCAGTTTCTGTGGGATGTTCAAACCAGGCCATGGATGGTTTGAATTTGAGTCTATTTTAGTATCAAAATGCCCATTTAGAGCTGTAATTTAGTGCCATCTTCCTAGAACAGCAGATAATGTTTGCTACCAACTGCTTCCTCTCCATCAGAATAAAATGCTTTTCGAGCAGGGATAGGGTGGAGTATTTTTGTTGTTTTGGTGATGCTGGTTTAAGCCTTTTTTCTTTCCAATATGTTTTTAGAGGAGGAGGAAAAATCTCACGTTCATTTGCTTGCTGCACGTTGGGGTTTTGGTTTGGGGGTGGTGTGGTGTGCGAGTCGTCGTCACTTGAATTCCAGACTAAATCTGCCAAGTTCTGGCACTTTTTAATGCCACACTTCTTTAGCTAGGCAAAGCGAAAACTTGCTGGAAATTGTGTTGCTACTTGCAAAACTGCATGTATGCATAACACAGATACACATGCAAATGTCTGTATAATATATGTGTGTGTGTTCACGTGTATCAATACATATGTATGCACACACACACATATGATGCAGGTGTCGTTCAAACTTCTTTCTCCATCTGGCACCGATTCACTGCCCCTCCCTGAAATGGTAAGTTTTGAATAAATTTCCCATATTCTTTGTCATTTTCCTAAGAAAATGGATAGAATGTAGAGCCAGGCAGGCTTTCTTCTCCAGATTTATTAACACAAACTTTAGAGAAATAAGAATATTTTAACATAAGTGTGAAGTTCCCCGTTTCACAGATCTGCACAACTCTGGACTCTTGAATTAGGTAGAATTTCACTGTATCTTCTCGGATGCCCTTTTCTCAAACAGCTCTTGCAGAATGCTTCTCCATTGCACCTTGTGAACTGGGGCCAGGTGGGAAGAAGAACAATAAATCTTTTTTTTTTTTTTTTTCTTCTGTCTGATCTATCCATGTTGCACCCATTGCCCTGCATCTTTGGGGAACAGTAATGAACTGGGAGGCTCTCCTGCTGTTTCACAGTGGGACCTTCAGTACATTTCTGTCTCTAGCAACGTCTGAACCTTTTTTTTTCACAGTGGGACCTTCAGTACATTTCTGTCACTAGCAACGTCTGGACCTTTTTTTCCTCTTGGGACCTCTGTGAGCCTTCAAGTCTGTTTTGAGCTCCTGGATGCAAAAGGAGGACGGTGTCTAACATCCGCAGCCAGGTGTCTGCTGTGGATCTGCCCATCTTTTGCTCTTGTGTTGCACAACAGGAGTCTAACAGGGTTCCCGTTCAGTACGTGGCGTCAAAGCACGTTAGCAGTGTGCAGTTACAGCTTTGTCAAAGCAGCAGTGACAGACGTGGCAGGTCATTCTGAAAGCACGTGGTAGAACCCTAAGGGAAAGCATTTAATCTCATTGCATCCATTGCTCTTAATTGCCTCTGCTTGGAATGAGCTGATCAGTCTAAAGAGGCATCAGTTCTCTTCTAGTGCAGATTTTCTCAACACTGTTTCTTTTCTTTCCCTTTTTTTATGTCTAACTCTTCCCACTGCAGACAGGGCAGCTCACCTTCCCTAAGAGGAAGCGTTAAGGTGCTAAAACAGTGCTTCAGGTCCTGTGCACTGAGTTCTCCCTGCCTCGGTCAGCTCAGGTAAACTCACCTCCGTGTGCCTCTAGCTGGGGATATGCCAGCCCTGAAATGTCACATGTAATAAATGACCTCAGGAAGGGATTGCAAGGAGTTGAAGTCTGGGAAGGCATCCCTTCTGAAGGAAGACTGAAGGCAGTCCCTCAGAGAGAAAGCGGACAGGTAGAAGGGATCCTGGTGTACCAACAGCTAAACAAGAGAGTCGTTTCTGGCAGGGTAGATGGCTCGTCACAGCAACAG
Organism: Pterocles gutturalis; assembly: GCF_000699245.1. Classification (NCBI taxonomy): domain Eukaryota; kingdom Metazoa; phylum Chordata; class Aves; order Pterocliformes; family Pteroclidae; genus Pterocles; species Pterocles gutturalis. The sequence goes on along the minus strand of NW_010125749.1, from coordinate 47,353 downwards.
AAAAAGGCAGGATGGGGTTCAGTGCTTAGAAGTGGAAACTAAGCTCACTTGGACTTAGAGGCCCATTGAATTCCTCGTCACTTACAGCCTGTAAATCAAGACAGGATCGAGTTCTGAACTAGGACATGTGGACTCGATGCAGATGTTCGTAGCCAGCTCCTTTCACGAGTTTTATGCAGGAGATACTTTTTTCTGCTCCTAAATTTGTGTTTTAAAATTAAGGTCATTCCACAGGATGAGGGTTTGTTGGGTTTTTTTCTTTTTTTAGTTTTCATCCTGTTCCATGGTTAGGGCTCTATTTTCTCTGTCGTGTTAATAATAATTTGTGTTTCCCACTGATCCTGTGTAGTCAGACTGATACTGAATGACCTGGGCAAGGGTGTTACGTCCTGTCAGAGAAGTGGGGATCAAGCTACAATATCTTGGCTATGGAAAATTTTCCTAATGTGTCTTTGTCACCTTTCACAAGTGGAATCGCAAATTTTTGACAAAAAAAATAAAGTGTCTAGAGATGGGGCAGGAGGGGAAGATGACCTTTTATACAGATATGAATTGCTCATAAGTAAGGAAACAAAATGATATCTTTGGTATGGAAAACCCAAAATATCCCAGGAGACAGCAAAGTCCTCATGTGGAAGGCTGACGGCACTGAGCAAGTTCTCGAACTTCCCTCTCCTCGTCAGCCAAGCAAAGCACAGGCTGAGCAGCCATAGCTGTGTCTGATGGGCAAAGCTGAAAGACAAACTCATGCTGAGAGGCGTTCGGACCAGACAGAGCTCCCTTCCCTCCACACCTGCCGTTGGGAGCACTGGAAAGCCAGGAAGGGCAGCAGAGCTCCCCAGTTGCTTGAGCCACCCAGGGACTGGACGTGGCTGCGTGCCACCGACACCTGGGGCAGTGTGTCTGCTGTGTCCTGGCCTGGGCATAAACTGGGCAATACAGACAGCTGGACAGGTTCTTTCGTTCTGTTCCTTATGTGGTTTTTTTTTTTCTTTCCCTTTTTTCTTTGCAGTATGTGGTCATCCCGACACGCCGTGCAACCGCCGTGGCCTTGCAGAGCTTCACTTCGCACCTCCTGGGAGATGCTGGCAGTCCTTATCTGATCGGATTTGTAAGTGCCCGCAGCAGGTTTTGGCAGGGCTTCGTGCCCGTGGTTGTTGTTGTTTACTAACTGCTTATCTAACATGCCCCGTTGAACCCTGCCGGGGGAGGCAGGCCTGTCTCTATCAGCAGAGAGGGAAGCCGTGCAGTGCAGTGCAACTTTTTTCGTGCTTACGTTATCCGTGGGCTGCCGTTCAAACTCGGAAGGAACACTTGGGCACAAGGAGTGAGCTTCTAAATCCTTTCAGCCTGGGGCATTTGTAAAGCTTCCAGACAGCTCTGGAGAGGGACAGGGGTTGCTGCTGCGGTGTGGACACAGGTCCGTCAGTAATCAAACTGGAACAGGGTTGTGTGCGGGTGTTTGACTGTGAATCTGCTCTCATCAGCCAGAGATCTGTGATGGGCGGCGACACGCTGCTGCTCTGACCTGCTGCTGTTCTGAACCTGGTTTGTATGGTAATAAATGATGGTGCAAAATCCACGGCAGGATGGGTGTGTGCGCTTTGGGGTTTTTATCGGTATCCCTTTCTGGTGTGTGCGTTTTGGGTTTATTATTAGTAGTATTCCTTTCTGGTACTGCTGCAGTTGTTGGCCTTGGTCGGACTGGAGATCTCACTGTTATCTTAGTGCAGAGCAAAAGAAAAGACCCTGCTCCAAAAGCTGGCAATGAGTGAGAACACTCACAGCTAAAAGTATAAGCCCAGGGAAATTTAATGAGGAAAATAAACCTAGATGTACTTGGATAATTTCTTTCCTTTGCACCCTTCCATGGAGTTTGATGCATTGAGTTTCAGAGAACACAGATCAGCATTTATAGACTATAGCAGCTTCTGCGTCAAGCCCTGAGTGGCACTGCTCGTGTTGTGTTGGAGGTGCTGCAGTTTTCCAGTGCTGTAACTGGGACTTTCACCACTCCCGTCACCTCAGAGACAGAATTGGATGTGCTCAGCACTGCTGCGTGACACAGCTGCCGGGTCCTGTGGACCTCTTTGTTGTTAAAACTGTCATTTGTCATCTATTCGTCCCATAGACACTGGTGTGTGTATCTATACATATTTACATATATTTTATATGCATAAATATTTACTCTTGACTGCCAGTTCCCAAAAATGATATAGGTGCTCTATAGCGCTCTGAACCATACATGAAGAGACAGATACAGACAAGGCTGAACAGACCAAAGAAATGAGAAATATCTCAAGAGAAGAAATATGTACAGTTTGGCTTACTCTTTATTTACTTCAATGTTCTGGGCACCCAGGGAGAAATGATCTTATTTTAGAAATTATTTGAAAGTGGCGAGAACAAAGGAATCACTGGAAGAGACATGGGGAAGCTCAAAGAGGAGAATAAAATAAGCAGGTCAGCGTGCTTCGGAGGCAGGGTCTGAGATGCAGGCGAGGCTGCCTCAGGTGACTCTGCTGCACGTTCGTTCTTTTTCTTATATAAGAGGGATGTCTGGGAGGAATGGTGAGGACTCTGAATGATTGCAATTAATCTTGAACATTGCCTAGGGCTCGTCAGTGTCACAGATTAAAAAAGGACGTTGGTTGTAGAAAATAATGTGCCTTGACTTTCTAGTGGTTGGACATCAAGCAAGCTGTGGGTTACTTAAGGATGCCAGCCTGAAATAGCTGCCTTAGGCTTTCTTTAGACTGGGAAAATATTAATTATGATTTTTTTAATAACTCTTTTCTAATGCTGTAGACGTTGGGCAGCTCTCCTTTGGGAGGAGCCTCCACGTCCGAGGCTCTGCGGCAGCTCACGCTGTGGAAGGCTCCAGCATCCTTTTCTGTAGCCTCCGGACTGGCCCGGCTGACTCACGCTCCCTGTGCTGCAGTGACTGAAAGGGCAACTGCAGCTTTCACACAACACAGAAAAACAAATTCTGTTTAAAGTGAAAGGACAAACAGGCAACTTTTCCACCAGAGCTGAGACAAGCAATGAACTCGATTGGGAAAATCAGCACGTGGTTGTCATTGGAATTGTCCCGCGGTGTTGTAGGATGGAGACCTTCATGCAGGAGAGAAATCTCCCTTGGGCAGGTTACTGGAGTGGCTTGGGGTGTGAGTAGGATTTTCAAGGCAGTCTATGGGAGCTGAGCAACCTACTCCGGTTGGCTTTAAGGGAAATTTGGGAAGGCAGTTCCCGTATCCTGCTGGGAATCCCCAGCCTGAGGACACGGACTCACGCTGCTGCTCCTCCGGAGTTACCATGAAGCAGACCAAGTGCAGAGTGTAGGTCTTGGAGGAGAGGCAGGAGGCAGGGTAAATCAAACAAACGGCAGGAACAGGCGTGCTCAGGATGGGTGAAGCTCAGCCCCCCTGATCACTCGGGGCTCATCCAAGCTCCTGGAGATCTGCCATTGCTTCTGACTGCTCACATAATCCTCCCGAAGCTCCCTCAGTAACGAGCAGTGTTTCAATCCAAATGTGGCTGGAATCTTCCGTGGTTTTGGGGGGTTCATAGCGAGATGCCCTGTAGCAGTAAAGAACCGGATACCCGCAGCCTTGTAGGACTGAGCTGTCCCAGCAGTTGTCTCCGTCTGCTGGACACAACAAATGTCGTATTGATGTTATAATCCTCACGTGGAACGCAGAAGGTGCTTAACAGCTGCAGCCTCACGGGTGCGGTTGCTCCCCTGCTCCGTGGTGTGCCAGAAGAGTTGAAGGGCAGACTTGGATTTTTCCGCAGTCAGTTCCCAATCTTGCCATGCAGTTCCTTAGGGTCACCCAGAGCCCCCAGCAGGTGTTAGCGTTTAAATGCTGAGTGGAAGGAACCATGTGTGTGGTTACTTTTCATGTCTCTTTAAATATCGATAACTTTTATCATGGTAAAAAGGCTGAAGATTGACTTACAAAGGAGTTATGCAAATGCAGTTTCAGGGTGGCAGCTGTAATTTGTGTGAGGTTTTAGTACCTGCCAAGCGCTGAGATCAATGACTCTAACTCAGCGCTGCCTGTCCATTCACAAACAGGAACGGGCATTGCTGCAGTATTTCATTGCATGAGACAGTTTTTATTCCTAGGTAAGTGTAACTTTTTCAGGACCTTTGTGATAATCTGCAGAGTTGAAATAATTCTTGTTTAACAACCTGGAGTATAACTCCATGCTCTATCCTTGAGGTAGGCAGTGAGAAATTTCACGTGAGCCATGCATGACACCCAAATATCTTGAGTGCTTCCCTGTCTCTGAAAGGTCCCACTGTGCAGAGACAGCAGCTGGAGCACAGGACGGTGAAGAGAACTATCCCAAATCCCACCGCTCACGTTGAGGATCACAGAAAGGTCTAACTGCCCTTCCCGTGCCCTGGTACCCGGACAGCATTTCAGACCCAGAGAGCCCCGGGGAGGTGTTCAGCAGCAGAGTGTGAAATGCCGGTAACTCTTCTCACACTGCATTATAGCTCCAGATCTTTGGATTATTAATTCTGCTTATATGTTTGTTGTCCTTTAAAATTCAATAATTGTATGTACACTTATGTGTTCATGTGTGCACACGCGTGCATGACCTGTCCTCCCTGCTCAGGGTTTGCATTATTCCTTCACACCGACCACAGGCTTCCTCCACTCGCTGACATACTCTTCAGCCTCAGAAAGCCAAGTACAGACGGTCATATTTTTTGTTTTGAGGCTGTATTTTGTATTTCCTTCCCCTCAGTCTGTCATTTGCTTCCTGTGTGAGCACAGCCATGCTTTCCTCTCCCACCCTTGCCTTGCTCCTCGCCCTGGCTGGGATGGGAAACAGGCACCTTCTGCAGGCTGTGCTCTCCCCACGTGCCAGGGCGATTGCTGCTGTGGGCACGCGCTGTCCGTGCTGCTCCGGTCCTGTTGGCTCTCCTGTTAGATTCCTGCTTTATTAAATTCTTTCTTCTTTCCCCTGGGAACCCATCCATCAGGTCTGGGGATTGAAACCTGTCTGTATCTGCTTGTCACCTGGCAACATCAACGTCACAGATGGTGTTCTGAAGTGCTGGAGATCAGCGCTTTTCCTTTTGATGGGCTAACAACGACTCCCTGTACCCATCTGGGGGTGGCACCCGCCTGTCCTGACCCCCTTGGCTGCTGCACCTTCCCTTCACGTGTGGGACACAACCTCCAGCCCCTCCGGCCGAGCGGTGGAGGACAGGACGCCAGGGTCTGGCAGCTGGGCTCTGAGAGAGGGAGGACCCCATCGCTCATCCCTGTGCTGGGGGGCATGCAGAAGCTCTCCCCCTCTGTCCATCTCTGGTTATGCACATGGCAGCAGGACCCGGGTTGCTGGCTCTCTGACGGGCTCCTCGGGGCAGACCCCGCGCCCGGGTGCCGTGTCGGGTTGCCGTGCCCGGGCGGCTGGTTCGCCCGGCAGCCGGGATCACCAGTGTGATCTGCTTTCGGAACAGGCTCCTTGCAAAAAGGAGGTCTGGGTGTGAGTGACCTTTTAATTAGTTGTGAGCAAATCTGAGCTGTTCTGGTTTGTTTTAACGGGGCTTTGTGCAGCTCCCAATATTACCTGGAAAAAAATTAAGAATAAGCCTATTGCTTGTCACCCTTCACTTTTCGCCCTTCCCCAACTTCCTTAGGTGAGCAGGCTGATAAACTAGATCTAATGAGCTACTTAAATAGCAAGAATGCTAATGACCTTCCTTTAGCAAGTCGTTAGCAGAACAGTGTTAATTATCACTGGTGCAGAGCATCGGGGAAGGCAGAGCAGCATCTGATTAGGGGCAGCTCAAGGAAAATCGTAGTAAAGGCAGCAATTAAGATACTTCTTTAATGAAAGTTATAATTGGAAGTGTGGATTTCACAGCCACCTTGTCCCAGTTTGAGATGGCCTTTTGTCGATTTGGTTTCAAAGTAAATATATATGTATAGAAAATAGTTCTGTATGTAAAGACTCGCCTGCCTGAGGAAATGGCATTCATATATTCGGGTTTAAAATTCCTATTTTATGGTTTAAAATGCTACGGCTACTTCAGAGTAGATCTGTGGACATGCTCACTCTGGAATAACATTTTTCCCAGTTCAGACCACAGCCTGCTGGGGCTCCGGCGCTGCTGTCTGACAGCAGGGCGGTGGGATAAAGCGGCTGGTTGGGATGTGCTGCTGCGGTTTGGGCGCTTTGTCCCCATCTGACCTGTGCAGCCACTCCTCAAACGCAGCCCCCGATGTGCTCGCTGGTGACTGTGCAGTTCTGTCTCTTCTGCCAGAGCAGGGTGCGAGATGGAGTTTAGTTCAGAAAGGCCAGCGTATCCTGGAACAAAAATGTGTGAATTGTTCTCCTGGCATCACTCGCTGTTTTCCGGACTATCAGGAGCTGTCCCACTGCTGCTGTGGGATTCAGGACGGAACAGAGGTCTCTGGCTGGTTCTCTTTTGCAGCATGGTACATATTCTGATGTTTATAGTCCATATGGGTGTGTATAGGCAGCATCCTCCAGCGCCTGATGGAGACAGCAGATGCGATGTGATACACGTTCGTGTTTTCTGTTCTTTGTTTCTTTACCAAGCTCCGGCTGCCTGGCGGCTGCTCTGTAGCCCTACAGGTATCGCTCCTCTTGCAGAGACCTTCCCCCACGTTCGCAACGCAGATTGTCACGAGGAAAATGGGACTCAACCCCTCAGTCCAACATCTGATGTATGTGTGCTGGGGAAATACTGCGAGGAAGAGAGCCCCCAGCCCCTCCTCCTCATTACCTGTTTCTTCAAGCAGAACTTCTGAGGATTTCTCCAACCCTGGCTGACCTGAGTAATTAAAAGCCTTTTTCATAGTACACAGAAAGGCCAAATCTTGGATGTGGCTGTCGGCTGCAAAAAAAAGGGGGAGAATTAAGCACCTGGAGACCAATCCACCCAGGATTTGTCTCCTCATTGCAACGAGCTAACAAGCTTCCCACTTGTGATGACTCAGCAACAGACAAGACTTCAATCTGCCCTAAAAAAACCGAATGACTTCCCATATAGAAAATGCCCTTTGCCAAGGGTTCACAGCCTGGTGTCTTTATTTCCAGAGCTGCTGTGCACCTGCCATTTCCCGTGACTTTGGTTAGAAGTGCAGGTTCTGAGTGTTTTTTGTAAACAGCCATTTAAAGTCTGTAAATGTATCTCATTAAAGAAAGCACAGAAATCCAGAGCTGATCGTTGTTTCACTCAAGTATTTCAAGCTCTGTCCCATCTGCTCTTTGCATTAAAAATCTCATTAAACAAGTGGCTGCTTGCTGAGCTGCCAGGGTCCCTGGAAACTCCCAGTACGGACACAGAGTTTTCACAGTGCTGAGCACCCTTCAGAATGCGGTGTCTGATTTCTGCAACGTGGGGGAATGACCTCCTCCTCCTCCTGGGACATCCCGCCGGGGACGGGACCTGTGCTGCGAGGACAGACGGGTGTCCTTGCCTCTGGCCTGGGGACAGGGATGCTGCTAAAGGCTGTGCTTTGAAATTGGGATGCTGTGCCACAGACCTCATTTCTACATGGAAACGGGCAGCCCCCATGCCTACACGTTTAGGTCCCTCCACCCCGGCACGTGAGCCATGTGCCTCGGTGCCACCGTCCCCAGGGTACAGGGCATCTCCTGCTGGGACAGAGGAGAGTCCAGCGTTCTCCTACAAACCCCACGGGCAGACAGACCCGGAGAGAAAGGTGGTTAGTAACATGAAAAAAAAAAAAAAGGAGTTTCAACCCTCTCCAGGGCGAATGTTGTCTGGAGGCAAACGATGCTCTGACACCAGGAGATGTACAAGGTCCATGTGCCGGCACTGCCAGCAGAACCCTTGATGGAGTGTTTTAATTAACCGCAGCCTGTTCAAGGAAGCACCGCTTAGTGCAGGCTGCTCGTGCTGGGAGGGGTACGGGGGCACGGGCAGGGGAGCCGGGCACCGGGGACGCAGTGCAGAGCCCTTGCTGCGGGTATCGCCGGGGCAGGCTGGGTACCGCACACGCACGGATGCCGGCTGGCGAAGTTGTCACCAGCCAAGTGTTCAATTTGTGTGCGACCGCAAAAGGACACGATTAAGGTGAACAGGGTGTTTGGCTTTTTTCCCTCTAATATCCAAACATGCCAATGTTAAAATTGAAATAACTTGTAGGATATAATTGCTTTTACCTTTCTGTGGCTTTCAGAATAAGTATCAGAAAATATTTGGCTTTATCTCCTCTTTTTATAATGTGTTTCTCATGTCATTAAGCACGGTATAAATGTTTGCGCTCCCCCGCAAGTCTAGCAATTTTTTTACTTTTACTGTATAAAATCCCTTATTTTTGGTTTCTAATCTTCAATTACATTAAAATTAGAACCTGGCTGGGATCACATTGGTCATAATGAAAATCAGGTGTTTGTGCCAGATACTGCAGTGGAAATATCCTTTTATTTAGTGAGATTTGTGCCCAAGAAGCAACGTCAGAAATTTGGAAAATCAAGCAATTGCAGAGGAATTGAGATGTACGACTCAGCAATGAGACACGGGATAGATGAAATCATTATTTCAAAGATGATGTTACCATTACCCTGTCTAATTAGTCAATCAGTTTAATTGAACTGCTCCTGCTGTTCAGGAGGGACAGTGACACAGAAGCCAGCTGTCTTCCTCGGGCTGCAGCCCACCTGAGCTTTTATTCCATCCATAGCCTGTCCGCTGTTCCAAAATTCACAGCCCACGCTTCCCACGAAGGGGATGAAGTTTCTCTTTTTTTCCTTCATCGTCTTCTGCGCTCTGATTGAGACACACTCGGAGATGTTGGCTGTTTGGATCACGCCTGCTGCAGCTATAAATCGTTTGTTCTCCGGCAAGGGGGCATTTTCTCCAGCTGGACTCCATCCAGTTGGCTGCCACCAGCTGAACACACGCCATTCGTATTCTGTTGTAAAACTGCCACGAGCTGAAGTTTATTTAGCAAAGTCATTCCTCCTAGTCCGAGATCTGTGTTAGCGAGGGAAAAGAAGATGTGAACTTTCGGGGTTAGGATGTTACCAAAGACTTTTGATTAGACTGCAGAGCAGGAGTGGGACTTCCTTACTGATTTTCCACCCCCAAGGTTTGGGTAAATGTTTTGAAGGTTGGGGTTTTTTTTTTTTTTGCCACCTACCAATTGGCAGGACAAAGGAAGGAATCCCACACATGGCCCCATGCTAAGAACTGGCACTGCCTGTGCTCGTTATGGGAGAGAGAAGACACCGAATGCGATGCTCGACCGGGTCTTGCCAAATCCCGGTCAGACAGCTCGGGATGCTAGCATTGCGGGGAGTCTGGAAAGCCAAAACTTGGCACCGCAGAGCAGAGCATTTGGCAGACAGCGTGTCGCTCTTGGAGCCCAAGTCTGGAATTATGTCTTGTGTCCTTTTGAGGGGAGATGCCAAAGTTCCAGCCCTAGCAGGTGGCTTGTAACTGAGCAGAACAAAACAACAGGGAATAGCGACTGTCAGTTAACAGCAGAAACACATCGCGGGCCCTGATAAAGGGCTGGAGTTCAGAGATGGGGACTGGGGTGAAGGGATTATATGAGACCTGGATGAGAAAGCCCAGCTGGCTCGGTGGGAAGAATTAGACCCTGGATGGGAGGAAACACTGCTTTGTCTAAAACGGGCACTTAACACGTTGTGTTGGGTTAGAAATGAAGAAGGCAGCAGTTCAATATTAAAAGGATTTGTTGGTATAAAAGGTCAACTTGATGCTTTAAAAGGGAGGGTGTGGGGCGAGCTGCACTGCGAGTTCTGTTTGTTGGAGGCTTTACATTTTCAAAGCTGGTTTTAGCTTAGAATGGCACGTCATCCATAAGAGAAAGCCATCGGGAGTGCGTGCCTGCCTGGCTTTTCATCCTCTGCTGCTGATTTATCCTATCAATTTGTTGAGTGATTTATTGTCTGGTCCTTTCGGAGGATAACTGTATCTGTTCCTAGAAATGAAAAGTGGTTTAGAATTTCTGAATTTCTACTTTAGACTAGTCTCAATTCTGGCTGTTGCACACAGAGGGGCTGACTCAATGCCAAATTTTGGTTCCTAATGAAGAGTAAGGGAAATGTTGGGAATGAAGGTGTCTGGATACAAGAGGGAATAAATTGCCAGCGGATGTCCCTGCCTTCTGGGTGCAGCGCGTGTTCTGCTCGTTTCCTCTGAGTGTGTTCTTTACACATTCTAGTTTTATTGCGATTTTTTAATAAGTCTGTCAGACTAATAGCCACTGTTATTTGCCTTCAGTCTAAGGACTGTTTTAACCATCAGTTCTTACGAGACTTGGTCGTGACAATCCTGTTTTTCCTTGTGTGTGTTACACACAAAGCTCTCTTGGAGAGGGCAGGAACACTTCCTGAGCCGTGTCCCAAGCACAGAAATTTTCTCCTCCTGGGAGCTGGTGATTTCTCCTGTGTGTGACTTGGTTGTCAAAATTTAAGACTTGATTGTTGGGTTTTGCTTGCAGTTTGTGTCTGACACCACCATTTCCATGAGCAGTGATGCAGCAGTTCAGAAGTTGCCGCACAAGCTTTGATTATTTCTGGAACCGATCCGCGTGTGCGCACAGCAGTAGGGTTTTATGCTGCAAATTCCCTGCAGTCTTCTGGTATCAACTAGTATTTCTGCCTCAGCAAAAGGTCACAGATAAAACCAGAGCTGAACATTTAAATACCCAATGCCCTGAGACCCAGCCCTACTGCTGCTTCCCTCTGTTGGATTTATGGAGAGTAATGTCGTCTGCAGGACAGTAAATATGACAATGGGATTGTTTCAGCTCCAGACGGTCACTAAATATTACTGAGATTTAGCCAAAGCTTTTCATAATGAGCTGAACGCTGTCACTGCACATCACTGCTCTTTCGTGTAAGCACAAACATGTGCTCACGTTCATGTAATCGTGCTTTCTGGCTGTCAGCAGACGCAGGTTGCCCCAGCCCAGAGCACGGTGGTGGGTGGTTCTTCGGTGTGAGCGCAGCCCCGGTGCAGCAAAGCTGGTCTGAGCCCGCGGGGCAGAGTCACATCTTGCTCACAATCACACTTCAGCTTGCAGCACGCTTAGGAGGTTAGAATTTAATATCTGAAAGGCAGGTAAGGTGAAGGAGGAAGCAGGACTTGATAGAAATTGGAGAAGATTGATGTCTCCATCGCCCACCGAGCGATGCTGGTGCAGCCCTGCGGGCAGCCCGGGAGGCTCGGTGAGGACAGCGAGGTTGGACAGCCCCGCCTTCAGCTGCTGACGCAGCCCCGGAGGAGATGAAAAGGGCTCCGGGAGGAAGAATAGACGAGGCGAGGAGAGCAGCAGGGAGAGGAGAACCTCACACCATAAGCTGCCCAGGCTCCAGAGTGGCAGGTGAAGGCTGGAGCACACAAAGGACGTTCAGCCTTCCCTGAACACACTGTTCCGTGTAAACCTCATGCACATGTGCAGTGGGCGGCTGTTGAGGGAATCGTGTTCCGTTCACCGTTATCACGTCTCTTTTTCATCGAAGTGACTAATTTTTTTGCTCTTCTCTCCTAGATCTCAGACCTGATCCGACAAAGCACAAAGGAGTCCCCGGTCTGGGAGTTCCTCAGCCTGGGGTACGCTCTCATGCTCTGCCCGTTTGTCGTTGTCCTAGGAGGGATGTTTTTCCTGGCCACAGCTCTCTTCTTCCTAAGTGACCGAGCCAAAGCTGAGCAACAGTGAGTAACCCAGCGATTGCAAATGGGGAGGTACCGAAGCCTGTTTTCTGTCTTGAACCTTATGCTTGTATTCTTTCCCTGGCCTTGGTCCTGCCAGGCAAAGAACGTGGGGCTGTGTGTTCAGAACCTCAGCTCAGCGGAGTGCATGAGGCTGCACGCAGCACAGGGGCTGGGGGGTGCTGGCTGGGCGTCCTTCACACGCTTCTGCTTCGGTGGATCGCGGTTGTTGGCCGTACGGCCCGGAGGGGAGCACAGCGTTTGAGATCACAGACCCCTTCTGCCCTCGCGTGAGCATGCCACTGCCCAGGCCAGCTGGGATGAGGGGGTGCTGCGTGCTGGAACCAGTCCAGGTGAAGAGCAAGAGATACTTTGCAGAGCCGGGTGGGCAACTTGGAGCCCACAGACCCATCTCGGCCCCCGGCACCCTGCTCACTGCCTCCACTGCACAGGAACGTCAGGCGAGGAGGATGAAAGCTGTGTATGTGGGGCCGTACGTGCTGAAGGGTCGCTGTTGTTAAAGCTAGTCTTTCCCAGTCCCTTATTGCAGCTTGTAAAAAAAAAGCTACTGTTTTTCAGTAAAGAAACCGATTCGGACCACCTCACGGTTGGCAACTACAGTAATTCAGAAGACGCTTCCACATGACATACAAACTTCTGGGGTTAGTCTCTTTCTCATCATTGTCAAAAAATAAGAGTATCTGTGTATAATGTCATGCTGAACGCGTGGGCAGGTGACTAGCCTGGTGTTGTGCCTTTCTCCCACGGGGAGGAGGAGGTCTGGTTCTTGCGGCTTGCACCGGTTTTGAACCTTTGCATCGGCTCTAGAACAACGCTGGAGATCCGTGTCCCAGGGCGTGACAGCGTCTCAGGTGGAGGAGGATTTCGGTACCCAGGTGTTGGTGAATTCTGGGTCACTCCCATCTCCATCAGCCTGCCTGACCCCCTGGGACCTCTCTGCTGGGCGATGCTTGGCAGTACCTGGCTGGCATCGCTGCTCCAGCGGGGTTTTCGCGGAGGAGCTTTCTCTGGAGGCACGGCGGGTCCCAGGCTGTGCTCCGGGGCTGACTCTGGGGTGTGCCAGGGTGGGTGTTTCACAGGATGGTTCACAATGCACCGTCAGCTTTGCAGCAGTGCTGCTGGGGGAGGGAGATCACGTCCCACAGCTCTGCTTTCTCCTGCACAGGCCGTTTATTTCTGTCTGTTGCTGTCCAGCCTGCGCGGGTTTGGCTGTCCTCTGTTCACATTCAGGGTGTTCCAGCTTCCCAGCCAGGCACTGGGACACTTTTGGAAGAAACCTATTCAGGCTTCAGACCTGGTTTCGTTGGGCTCTCTCTTCCAGCATCCTTCCCTTTCCTGGTCTGTCTGTTTTACATTTTATTTATGAATTTTATATTATCCAGCCACGGATCTTTCATGTTGCAAACTGGCTCAGATACAGAGGGAGACCCGTTGTCAGAAATAACGGTTGACAGAGTGAGTTCTCTCCAATGACTCCTCCTGCGCTGTCTCTGGGATGTGCCCACTCCCACGTTAAAAATACTCCGGCATCCCCCAGTTAGATTCCAGGAGAGCACAGCTGAGTTCAGATTTGACACATTACTGAGCAGTGAGACAGGATCTTGAGCAAGGCTGGCAACCACAGAGTGAGGCTGCTTCTGTCCCTGCCGCCTGCAGCGGGGTCTGCGCTGCCGGCAGCGTCCCGTCTGCCCATGCTGACGGGCTCGGTGGTCTTCTCGGAACAACTGACGGGGGAGGATTGGTTTGTTATGCTGCGTGCTTGCCTGTGAGAGAAAAGACAACGGAGCGTTTTACTATTCTTAGCAGCTTAAAACTCCATGCTGGACTCCAAATGTGACGTCCAGCTCCCGCCTCTCTGCCCATCTGCGCCGGGCATTGCCGTTGGCAAGGAGAGCTTTCTGCTGGCCGGTCCTCCCTCGCATCCTACCCCGTACTGGCTGGGTACGGGAGAATTTCTTCTGCAAGATGCCTTGTTTTCCCTCTGCAGTCAGTCATGCTGCTCAGCCAACAGGACTTTGAAAGGTGCTTTGCCAAAAGAAATCAATTAACCTGCAGGAATCGCAAACGCCGGTGTCACACGCCAGAGATTAAACCCATTCATCACCGGGAGGGGTCGGGCACACGGGTGAGGTGTCACGGACCTCTCTAATGAACTCATACGGAAGCAAAACCCTGTAACGCTGCTCTCTGTAGTCCTGCCTTTGGAAATTAAGCTTCCCCTGCTTTAATTTCCATGCTTCTGTGAAAAGTAGTTCAGGGGTTTATTGCTGGGATGTTGTCGTCTGTTTGTTCCTTTGTGTGCCGGTCGCTGGGTGTTTGCGTTGGGATAATTTCTTCTTCCAGGCAGGACAGAGTATCAGGAGAGCAACCTCTCTTTCCTGTAAAGCTTCCTCCAGTTTCCACCACACTTCCTTTCAAAAACAGAATTTCCAGGCTTTCAGTGCCTCGTGACTTTTTTTTTTTTTTACGCGACTTTTCTCATCGCCGCAATTCCTGGCATATTTTGTCGATGACTCTTTTAGCACAGGAATTCCAGTCAATAAGGCTGCCCCTCGCAAAAAAACACTCGTGAGAAAGATTTCTTTAGACTGCAATTGTTTGGTTTTTTTTAAAATCACAATTCTTTCATAACTATTTCTATAGTGCTTCGGGAGTCTGACGGCTTAAAGAGGCTTGCAGTAAATTTAGGACTAGCAGAGAAGGCGACACAGCACATCACTCTGCAATATAACCCCATCCTTCTTGGTGCCATTTCCAGAACACAAATTTAATCTCCCACCCTTCCAAAGTGATAAAGAGAGAGAAGATGGTTAAGAATGGTTTCTGTAAGAGCTCTCACGCACTAGTAATAATAAATACTTCAGTTCTTCTTTAAACCACTCAACTACAACGCTTGCTGTGATTTCTCTTGACTTGCATTGTTGTTCCTTTCCGTAGCACTGCAGGGGAGGGTGAAGGCAGACAGATTTTATTTCTGACCATAGCTGCACTCTGTACTGTATTTCTCATATCTGCTTCATGAAAATTTGTCAGACCCAAGCCATGCTCTGAAAGACGATCCGTACAAGTACCGTCCTGCCGTGGCAGAGCCCTGCAGAACGGCTCAGAGATGTGCTGACCTTCCTTCTGTTCCATCACCGGGCAGATACCAGCCAGAAGGCAGCTTGCAGAGGTCGGGAGCGCTTCAGGTGCTTCACTCGCTGGATGTGAAAGCTCAGCGCTGCTGAGAATTGCCTCTGTGGTCTGTCCGTGGCCCCTTCTTGCTCATCATGCAGATAACTTGAAAAAACAAAGCTCCACCCTAGAGAGCTGCAGAAGAAATCCTACGCTGGTACTTGTTAGAAGCAACGGCTGCACCAGGAATTGGGAAGAAAGTGCTGCTTTTATGATGAAAGGGAAAAAATACAAAAGTCCTTTCGCCAGGCTGTGACAAGTTTTGGGTGCCAGGGCGTATAAATCACTGTAATGTATTTAGTGTGTAACAGGACTTTCCTGGGCAGTCAGCGTGAGTGTTCAGCATCTGGAGCTTTGCTGAGCAATGATCCTCCGTCTCTCAGGGGCACGTAGGGCCACGGACGCTCTGCAGCAGGCGCAGGGTGATGCTGCAGTCCTGGCTCCAGCAACGGCCACCCCCAGCTATTGCCAAGGCAAAAGCCAAACTCACCTAAACTCTTCCAGAGAAACCCCCCCGCCCCGTGCAGGTGTGGGATACTCTACCCCTCAAAGGATTTTTTTTTTTCAAATCATCTTTTTATTTAATCCCTGGTTTTATACCTGGAAGCACGAGATTTTCTATTTTTTCCCCTACCCTTGCAGAGGTACAGGCAGATGCTCCGGGGGGATATCCAGGTTCTCTCATTGTTCAGCCCCTCTCTCCATCCTGCACGATGCACGCTGCCTGTTTTCACTAAAGATCCAGCAATGCAGATCAGGCAGCAGGATGCAACTGCAGGGTGTGTCCCTGAGCAGGAAGAAATCGTTGGTCTTAACAAAGGAATGTCAGTGTTTAACTGCCCACGGCTCTGCACTTCAGGGAGAGCATCAGTGCTTCACCCCTTTGTTTAGATGACAAGTATCAGGGTATTTGAACAGCTCTAGTAGGTTTTTCTTCTCTCCTAAAATTAAGCATTTAATAAGAAAAATAAAATTGACTCTTACCACCTGTGACCAGGTGTGGAAACTCTCGCTCAGTAGCAAGGAGCAGCGCTGATGAAGGTTTCATTTAAAAGCGGTGGGTACGGACTCTACAAAGAAAATACTCACTACAGGCTAGATAGTGCAAGCCACGCAAAGAACAATCCCTACTCCAGACACTTTTTTTGCTGTCTTAAACACGGCACATCTGCAAATTACATTACAGGAAAAATGAGAATAATCCATTTTCACATTCTGTCCTCTGCCTCGCACCAGGCTTATTTTTAGCCTTTGCTAGAGCTAGATATGAAATGATCTCCCGGCTCTCCTATTGCCGCAATTGGAAGATGTCTGACCTTATTTTTGCTTTGCAGATTCTATTATGTGGGGCAGGGGAAGGGCTCGCAGAGCTGTCAGCCCTCTTTTCTCTGATTTTCCTGTGGCAGCGGTTAGAGACAGAAGGGACCCATCCGATGGCCTCATGTCACCAGCAAAGGACAGAGCCCCTCCGTTAACAGTGTCCCAGGTATTCAACTGGCATCGCAGGCTGGCACACAGCACCGTCCCTTCTGGTAGTTCACAGCACTAAAAAAATAATATTTCTTCTATGAAATATTTTAAGATGTATTCCGAGGGGTTTTTTAAAGAGGCTGGAGCCTTCCTGTAGAGAGATGTCCCAGTGCTGAGTTTGAATTTGAGGATTTCAGGGCCAGCAAGTGGATTTAATCAAACAGCTCCCATAAAGGGGTATTTGAGGAGCAGTTCACTCACTGCTAATATTCAGCTGTTTAGGGGAAATAATACAATTGCTTTGTTCGTTTTATACTTTCCAAAAGAAAAACAATAATTAAACATTTCCTACAGTGATACAAACTCACAATGCTTTGTTAGCCCAGATAACATGTCCCTGGCATGGGAATTTACACCAAAAAGCCCAGGTTGGGACGCAGAGGATCTGCGGTGGTGCAGGGAGAGGGGCAAGGAGTGTTTTCTGGATCTCCAGGAGTGGCATGATGACAGCGCATAGACTGCAGGTGGGCTAAGATCAGACTATTCGATGGTTTATATGGAATCAAAGGGTTGGGAATGTGAAGGGAAGAGGTGGTGACAATGTAAGGAACCTTCTTATTGCTGGACAAAGCCTGCTTGGAGAGCTGGGGGTTTTTGCTCTCCCCTGTTGACTAGCCATGTCTGCAACTCCATCAATGGAGCTGGGAAATAAGAGAACAGAACGGCTTGGGACTGGCTGAATTTTACACGCTGCTTTGCTGCTTCGGTTGGGAGCTGCTGGTTTCGTGCAGATGGAAAATCTGGTCTCATCAAAAATACCAATTTGTTCTGTTGCTTTAGTTGACCTGCGGATTTCCTGCAGGTTGGGTAGAAAGATGTCAGAGGTCAGCTTGGTTGTTCGCAGACATTCGGAGCGCGGTTGTGGTCCTTACACAGTGTCCTCGTGGCATTTGAAAGACGCTGTTCCGGAGCTTTGCTTGCACACAGGCAGCAGGATGGGGCCAGCTGCTGCTGGTGGAGCTTCGCTGATGGCGAGCTGAGGAGAGGCTGCGGGCAGGACTTCATGGTTCTCCAAGCCCACCAATTCCCCCTACACCGCCCTTTTGAGGTTCTTCTCCTGTGCCACAGAGAAAGGAAAACAATATTCCTTGGCTATTCCTACACACTTCAGAGCTGTTCTACAGCAAGAATGGAATTTCTCCGTGTGCCTGCAGTTTTAGGAACGCAATGCTTCCTTGTCCAAGGAGAGCACAGATCAAGAGCTGCTTGGAGTCCTCCTGCTGTCCTGGCTGCTGCGACCTTCAAGAAGTCCAATGCTGTCCCTAAAAAGTTCACCAGCAGTACAACAGGATGAAAAGCACTTGCCGTCAAGGTACAGGGGGCACTTAAACCGTATGCTTATGATGGATTCAATATGTCCATTTTTATCGTCATTGCAAAGGATGGTTCTTGGCACGCAGGGATGTTAACACACAGGACAATATTTTAAACTCCCACTGAGCAGTTTCTTTGCTCAGGCGGCCTCGGCACAGAGACAATGATCAGCCCCACGCGGGTGACTGGAGCACTGAGCAGAAGGCAGCCCTCCGAGCCAGAAAATCTTTCTGATGCAAGGAAATAGAACAAATCAGGAAAAACTCAGCCCTGCTAGTCTGCTTCCTGAAGCCCATCATGGGCACAGAGCACATTATGAAGGTATTGACTCTCCCCAACCGCAGATCACCCCTTCACGTGGAGGAACCTGCAAGGCAGATCCGCAGCAAGCTGTGACCGTCGGTGTGTTGGAGTCACCTACTCCTTGAGTTGAGTCCTTGGCCTGAGCAGCATCTTCTAGCGAAACAGGGACAAAACTCTGGTAGTATGACTTCCAGTGCCTCCATAAGGAATGTCCTAAGTGTTCTGGCTTGGTCATTGCTCACGTTGCTGCCAGCCCCCCACCACATGCCAGGCAGGGCTGACCCAGACTGTGAGAGCGGAGCAGACCAGAAGGACAGTTCCCCTCACCTGGTAGCTTGAGGCTGGTGAGAAGAGCTGTAGCCTGAGGTATTCTGGAGGGTAAGAAGTATGTTTGTAACCAAGTGGCTTCAGGAAGTTCTACAGGATTTTCCGTGTAAAGATTTAATTAGGTCATACCTGCTTTTTGTGTCATGTTTTATCCCCTTTCCCGTTCAGTCGTGCCAAGGAAAAAGCAAGACCCTCCACTTGCTCTTTCCTCCGTTATTTCAGTGGCCATGAGAGTAGGACGTTACCCACATCTTCCACGGCACCAAAAATCCCACCCTTAATTCTGAGCCCATCCATATCGGGCAGAATTGTACGCACAAGGACAGACTCAGGCACAAAGTTTCGAGGGCTCCAGACACCCACGTCTTCCCTCACTCCTGCAGTATGGCAGACGTGTCTCCAGCTCACTTCCATCCAGCTCCTTGACACCTGAGGAGTGCTGGTAACTTCTCTTCTCCACAACTGTTCTGTTGCAGCTGCCTGGAAAAATAGAAGGAAAGGTTATTGATTTTTTTCTTTATGCCAGTTTTCTCCTCTGTCAAGATCTGCAGAAGAGGGAAAACCGAAGCTGACCTATGTTTCTTCCTCTGGAGGCAAATGTGCTCAGCACCGAGATGAAATGAACAGATGGAAAACACTGACAGGGGCTGCGCAGCTTAAGGGGCTGGACCGAACAGAGAGGAAAAATATTATCTGCTGTACACGATTATCATTATTCCGTTCTCTAAACCCGCTGATGTGCAGGAGGAAAGTGGATTTAAGTCAATTCATCTTAGTGCAGCTGGCGGAGCACCTGTCAGCACCAGCACAAGGCTCCATCGGGCCATCCCCACCAGAGCTGCTGCTCAGGACAGGCTGGCCCACGGCTTCTGTCCCCAGGGGGAAGGACACCTCCGCGCCCAGGGCCACCGGGACACACAACAAAGTGCCGTTCAAGCTGTGGTTTGGAGAAGCAGACAGCAGAGCTGAATTAACGGTGCAATGGTCTCCTCCCGTGCAAGCTCCTCCCATGCCCGATCCCATGTTAAATGTTGTTAGCGTTCCGCTTAGCGTCCTTTTCCTTCAGCAAACTGACCTCGGCTCCATCAGCCGCCGTGCCTGGGAGGCTGGATGAACCTGTCACGATGCATCAGGAGGTTCAGTGCATGGACTATTTTTAGCTGTGCCAGTCCTGTCCTGTACCGCTTGGGGACCGTTTCTAGGCTGATGTATGATTATCACTCTCCTTTCATGCAGCCTCACTTCCAGCCACTGTTTTCAGCCGCAGCACGCTCGGAGCCTTTTAAATGAAAGCACCGCGTTTCTGCAGTAATGCGTGGTGTCAGTCTTGTGTGTCTTGGCCCAGAGTGACCGACTGAACTATCAAAAGATTTGAGTTCCGTTAGAACAGGCTGTGCTCCGGCAGCAATCCTTCATGGGGCTCTTTTTGCACCCTGCTCGGGAGGTAACAGGTTAAATGCTTTGTGGCCATTTTTTAGGAGCAGACGAAGACCCAAGTGTGCACAGGACTTTGTGCAGCATCCCGGCAGAACTCTGCTGCAGAGCAGGGAACGAAACCCAGCTCCTCCCAACAGCAGGTGGAAATGACAACCGCACCTCGCTATCGGAGGACAGGAATGGCTCGTGTGTTTATGTTCTGTGCTGCTTGATTCAGAACTGGACTGCTTGAAAGGTACCCACCCGGACTGGAGCCTCCAGCCTGCTGATGGTAACGTGTCTGCTGGAAGGGGGTGCATTGCTGGGACCAGAATGTCCCACACAAGTGCGGTGGGAGGCCAAGCTGCAGCGGGTCCGACAGCCGGGGTTGGCTTCTGCAGCGAGCAGAATGAAAGGGGGAAGCAGAATAAAAAGGGAAAGCAGAATAGCCGGGGACTTGGATTTGTTTCAGGGGCAGAAATCTTTGTGCGAACGCAGTGCCCACGTGCGCGGCGCTGTTGGCGCTGTGCATTGCTGGATGAAACCTGGTGCATTTAATGGGATTTGACCGATTCAGAGTCCTCGAGGGAAATGTGACCAAATCCCAGCGAAATGCAGCTCTAACCCCCCCCGTGGTGAAACACCAGGGAGACAGAGCAGCAGCGGCTGTGCGGAGCTTGAAGGAGGCGTGATAACGTGCGAGAGGCGGTTGGTTGTGTTTTTAAGGAGTTTCCCGGTCCTGTGTCACCTGTTTGCGGTGCCCGCAGGCCAGCTGCTATGGGCTGTGTATCCTCCTGGGGCTGACAGTGTGCACAGTGGTGGAAAATACGATGGGCTGGGCTGTAGCCTTGGGTCCATTTCCCTCCCTTGTTTACGAGAACATTTTGGCTTCAGCAGGGATTTACTCCAGGCGGTTGATCCCCACAGTGACAAGGTGTGGATGCTGTGAGCCGAGTGTGACCCACACGCTTTCCTGGTATTTTTCCCTTCCTGAACCACGGTTGGTAAATTCAGAGGTGGTGGTTGTGATGAGAGAGGACTTGGCCCATGCCCGAGCCCACTGTATGTGCCTCTGCTTTATTTAGTGAGCTCTGTCCTTCCAGCTGCAACTACGTTTGTCCCCTTCCGAGTGCCACTGAGACCCCAGGGACAGCATTGCTCTGCCCGGGGGGTTTGAACGTCCCCGGGGGACCTGAGGCTGGGTGCAGCTGGGGATCAGGAAACCCAATGTGGAAGGCTGCCCCGGCTCTCCTACCCCATCACTATTTTGTCGGTTATCGGCAGGAATACAGTGACGAGGGCAGCATGAGCCAACCCCCTGTGCAAGTGTTCCTCTGCTCATTTACCAGTCGATCAAATTCATTGGTACATCTGAAGGTCGTGCAGGTGTGGAGCTACAAGGATAATCCTCAGCCTCTGATTTTTTTGCCCATGCTCAGACAGCAGCATTAGATCTGAACGCGACTGATGAGGCTCAGCAGCTGGATTTGCAGGACACTGCACCTGCCTGGCTGCTAATCGCCACCGATACACAGGGGAGTGTGTCATTGGCTCTGATGCTGTGATGCCAAAAAAAACCCCAAAAAACCCAAAAACCCACCCTTAACTGCCTGCATTTGAAAAAGAGATTTGTTTTTTCATAGATTTAAGGCCATAAAGTCTCATTCCCTGAAGGATGTCTGTCCACTTCAACATTTCATTGCCTAAAACTTCTGGTGTTGGTGTGTTCACAAGGTCTTTGGGAAATCCATCTTGGCCTCGGTATCTGCTGCCCACACTTGGGCGCTTCCAGCGCTCAGAACCCTCAGTTAGGCATCGTGTGTCCCACCTCAACCCGTTCAGCCTCAGTGAGCAGGTCTCACCCTTCCCTCTGGTACCTCAGACCCGCTCCCCAGTAAGCGCTTCCCAAGCAGATCTGGAAAACTGTTCATCAGACAGAGGATAACCCCCAGCAGCATCGGAGCAAGCTCAGCGAGGGAGGAATCTGCCGGCGGGTGCATCGGTGGCGGCTCTGCTGGGATCCCTTCCCAACGCCCGGCTGCAAACAGGCGCTTGGCAGCACGTTGCGCGGCACTGCGGAGACACCAAATTCTCTCCAGGGACATGAAGGAGGGAGAAGGATCCTTAGCCACAGCTGGGAGTTGCTCTAAGTGCAGAGATCCAGCTGCCCCTGCAGCCCCAATGCTCTTGGCTGCTGAATAAGCTCCTGCGAGGCAGAAAATGAGTGATGTGCAAGCTGGAAGGACCCCACCAAAGCATTTTATTGTCGGTTGTAAAAGTTAAGTGATGTGAAGTACCGCAGGCTGTAAGAATTAGGACATTATTTCCTAATATGTTTCTGTGTTACAAAAGCCAGAGCCTGACTTGTTCAGATAGCAAGAGCTTTTGGAGATCTGCAGGATGCTCTAATGTGTGTGGTGTTTCAGTTGTGTATGAAACTGAGCACTGGGGACAGCCTTCACAGCTGGCACAGTGGAGCAGAGCGTTCTTGGGGTGGATGTGGGCAGCAAAACCTCTTTCGAAGCCCTTGTCAGGCCCAGATTGTGCTGGGAAGTGTGCAGCAGCGCCGGCTGAATTCAGACCGTGAGCCCCAGCAGCTGGTGGCTTGGTGGCAGCGAGGCTGAAGGGACAGAGCGCTTGGAGAACAGAGTAGAGCATAGCTGACCTGTAAAAGATCCTGGCCACGCATCTGTCATCTTAAATTCATCTTCTTCTTCTTCTGCAGTTCTCTAAGCGGCTGAGGTGCTGTGAAATTAGATCCATTTCACATAATATAAATATTTAACAGCTCCAGAGCATGCAGGTTAATATTAAACAGCCAGTCTTATAAATACTTCAGAATTATAGACTCTGTCACACGACATGGAAACGGTTCGATAGGATCTAGGAGAAATATTTAGGTTTGACAGGGGAGGAAATGATGGGGTTAGAGGGAGTCAGCCACATTTTTAACTGCTGGAGGAGCCCATAAAAGCAAGGAAAAAAGTCGTACAGCTTCTGTTCTTGAAAGGCAATTTGGGTAAGTTTGCTCCCCCTCAGGAAATAACAGAGTGGTTCCCACCCCACTCTCTTCAAGGAATGAAAACATTCCCAATCTTGAGAAAACACTGCAGAGAAAACAGGACAATTTAGGAACCGATGTTTAGTCAGCAGATATCCCCAGATCGGAAGCGACAATCTCTGCAGTGTGGGATTAGTGTTATTACAAAGGCAAGTGGGACTTACACCGGGATTTAGATGCTCTTGAGCTTTGTTAGCTTAAGTCCATGTACTACATTTTATCACTTAAGAGAATCTAAAATTTATGATTAGTGGTTTGTTTTTTTTTTTTTTAAAAAAAATATCTCAGAACTGACGGGCTGGCACCCGCAGGCTGAGCCTCACGGAGATGGGGCTGTGCGAGAGCCAGAGCCCAGCCCAGCGCTCTGAGAGCGGGGACGGCGTGCTCCGGAATTCAGGGGACGGTTTCAGTTCCCTCGTCTGCCCCCAGCTTCCTGTGTGATCCCTGAAAGTCACTTCTCCCCCCAGCAGGTTCTGGAGTCACGGGAGATCTGATTTCCCCAGAAATCTCCTACGTGCACGTGGGGATGAGCCCCTCCAGGACTCTGCTCCCATCTGGGAGAGGGATAAAGCAGAATCTGAGAGAAATGCGTTCAAATGACAAGAAGGAGTAGCTGTCAGGGCTTGGGGACAATGAGGTGGGAGGGACGTTTTATCCCCGAGGAGGCTGCACTGTCAGTAATGACAGAGGGAAGGTTGTGCGTGTATTTACGGTTCATCTGCCGGCCACGCAGGTGGGGTCTCTGCGCTCAAGTGATGGCAAAGCTTCCTTCTGTGTATAGCCTCCAGCTTGAAAAATGTGGAATGAATGACATGACAAGGGACATGGCTTTCAAACAGCATTCTGGCTGGAGTTCCAGCGCTCTGCAATAGCTCTGTGACGTGTCCTGGTTTCCCTGCCAGCCCTGAGGCGGGCTGCAGCGGTTCCGGGCAGTACGTGCGAGCTCTGATCTGTTCTGGCCGTTCCAATGGTCCGTGCGATGCAGTGCCCCAAGCAGTCGGGTTACCAGGATGGTAATTCTACAAAGAAACTTGGGTCAACTCCTGCATCAAAAATATTTTGGTTTATTCCCTTGAAAGGCAGAAAAGGCACCAGAGGCTTCTGTGCCTTGGAGACAAACGTTCGGTGAGGTTGGCGTGAAGGTGAGGGCTGTCGGCTGGACGGGGCCAATTCCTGGTGCAGAGATTTCTGGAAGGTGTCCCCGAACCTGTGGTTAATTTTTATGCTGGAATATGTGTCTGAATCCAGCATCATCCCTTCTCAGCAAAAAAAACCCAAACCTGGTGTGAGGTGTGAAGTCTGGGGAAGAGCCATGGATGAGTTTCAGTGAATGAGCATTTCCAAAGGAAGATGGTGATTTACTGAGAAGTTGTCACCTGGTGGGACCTCATGCGGTGATGGTTTCCGTGACCTTCCCTGGAAGCCTGCCCAGGTCTCTCAGTGATTCAGGCAGAAGCTGTGCTTTCGCAGGTGATGGCAAAACCCTGCTGCAATCCTTTAAGGTGTAAAATCCGGCTGTTCCCATTGATTTGTTATTTGAAGTTGGCAGAGCCAAAGGGTATGAGAAAGCTTGTACTTGGTGACTTGGCTTTCTTCTCCTGTTGGCCAAGGACAGCTGGAGCACGTTTGGGTAAAAGCTCTCAAACGGGGCAACGCCAAGCCAGGTCCTTCGGGGAGGTGGGGGCTTCCCAGTGGGGTTACTGGGAATCCGGGCGTTCCCACTGACCGCAGCGAGCAGCCCAGATGGAAAGCAGGTCCCCGGGGTCTCAGAGGGCGAGGATGACCTGTCCTTCGTACAGTCCACGCAGACCCTGCTGTGCTGAACGCTGTGGAAGGAGGCTCCTCCTGTCCCACGTACCCAGGGTCTGGGACGGCACAAACGGCGTCGGGGGGAGCGGGGAGGTGCTGCAGCAGGGGAGCTGCTGCCGAGGGCGGCGGAACGGACTGCACAGGGCACACGCTGCAGCGAGGAGCAGCTCTAAGGGATGAACGGTGTAAATCCATTGCTGCCTCTTCCCTGGGTACCCCACGGAGCGAACAGGAGCTGTCCCCTCGCTGCCGAGGTGCAGGACAGCGCGCGGCCGAGAACAGCTTCTGCCTGGGGACGCTGCCGTCCCGCTGGGCTCCAGCCATCGCTGGGCAGCAGCTGTCTGCAGCAGCAGCAGGCTTTCGGGAGCTGAAAAGTGAAAGACGGCTCCTTTTGTTTTTTTCTTAATTTAATTTTTATCAATGGGGGGGTTTACATTGCTGCTGTCAGTCTGAAGGACACCATCCATCCCACAGCCGCTGTGTAACAGCCTTGTAACTGGCTCAGGGAAACAATCGCGACGTCCGAATGCCTTTGGGACCTTCCCAAATCCTTGTCAGTTAGTGTCAGCGATGGTACTTGGCACGTTCCAGCAATTGTCAGAATTGCTGTCAGACACCACTGGGAAAGGGTTTCAGCTTTATAGCGCTGTGCAGGACAGTTATTCATGTCCGATCCCTTTAAAAACTGTGAAGCAGCAGGAACCTGGATTTAGTAGGCTGGTGTGGTTTTAGGAGGCTGGTTCTTGGCTAACTGCAGCTCTCACATGTCTGCTTTTGTTTTCCCTTCACCAGGGTGAATCAACTTGTGATGCCACCAGCCTCTGTGAAAGTCTGAGATGGTGAGTGATCCGAACCAGCAACTGGTTTCAAGCTACCCCTCTGCTCCAAACCCTGTCGACTCGTTTCTTTCTTTATAAATTGGACAGAAGCCAACCTTAGACAGCCACGGTCTGCACCCGTGCTGCCCTCAACCCCAACCAGAACAAATCAACAACAGGGAAACCAGGGGTTAAGTGTCCTTTGTTGCACTGAGTTGTTTCCAGAAGCCTGCTGCTCCCTCTGAGCAGAGAAGGCTGCGCGGCCCCTAGCAACTTGCCCACCCACAGGTGCTCCAAGGCCAGGAATTCGTTTTTGCCTGAATGTATCTTATCCTAGAATCACAGAATCATTGAGGTTGGAAAAGACCTCAAGGATCACGAAGTCCAACCGTCAACCCAACACCACCCAACCCACGTCCCCAAGCCTTCATAACCCCTGCTGCAGCATCGCTCCTGGTCCAACAGCTGCTCGCTATCAACTGACCCTTCCTAGCATATTCCACATTTTCTGCAGAAAAATGCATCTTGGCAGCACATGAATGTGCATGTTGGTGGTAGGACTGTCCCCACTGTGACCCTTGATCCTGGGGGACAGAGCTGAGGCCGCAGCAGCGAGCCAGAGGGACAGTCCCGCTCTCGCTGCCCTTCCTTCTCCCTTGTGTTTGCGCCGTTCTTATCGCTCACCAGCAGTCACGGCGCTGCAGCCCGGAGCTGCAATGAGTGATAAACACTTCCCAGCATTTTATTGTCGCCAAATTAATTCAAGCAGGTTTTTGAAGAAGAGATTTCTTTCCCATAAATTAAATGCATTGAAGAGTAATCATCAAATCAGAACTGAGTAACACACTTACTTAAGAAGGGCCTTTTGGGGGAAAAGCTTTAATACAATCTCTGCGACAGCAGACGGGTTATTTCCAGGGAGGGGAGTACATTCTGGAACAGGGGAAGGGTGTAACAGCCCTGCCTGGAGCTTGCAGTCTCAGGACTGGATGTGTACTCAACACGTTGTTATTTATCACTTGCTTTTAGACAAAGTTTTTTTTTTAAAAAAAAAGCCTGGACAAATCTGTGAGCAAATCCGAGGTGGTGTTGCTGAGCCTTCCCTTACAAACCAGTGACACTGGGGTCCTGCGCACACCGGGGATCCCCCCTCTGCTTTCTTCTCTTTGGCCCAGTTTTAGACAGGCTGAGAGAAACCAGGCCATCCTTTTAGGGAATTTTTCTATAACCCAGCAGTCACTGATTTTTGAGGTCAGGGCAATTTCCTGCATAACAGGGAGCACAGACCCTCTCACGGGAAATCCTGCAGCAGGAGAACCGGTTCTCCTCTCCACTGCAGCTCGGAAAGCTGCTGGCCGCGTCGATCCGCTGCAGGGTGCGCGAGTGGTGTCTCCCCGGTCAGTAGGTGAGCTGGGGTTGCTCTGTAAAGCGAGGGTGTACCACCTGCGTGCTGGAGAGCCAGCACCTGCTCTGCCCCGCTAGTGGCTGGGCTCTGCTGCTGGGCACTGGCCCTGCACGGGGCTCTCCGAAGGGCAGCAGTTTTGAAATGTGACGGTTTGGGGCAAGAGGCAGTCTCTGTTTCCTTTAGGGAACTGATGGGGTTAAAAACAATCTAGCAAAAATGAACCCTGTTACCTGCTGAGCTGTTTCAACCCACGTCATGAACATCTGTACCTACACACCTGCCGTAAACAGTATCACAGACAGGAGCTCAACCTGCTCCTGGTTCCCTTCCTTGGGCAGATTTTGCCTGGATTACGGTGTATTTGTGTTTCCAGTTCCAAAAGCCCCCAGTCCATCCCCAAGGGCTGTCTCCAGCCTGGCCAAGCTGTGCTGACCCCCAGCGTGGACGGAGGCGGGGG